>NW_020173929.1:1297691-1450935 GCF_003031525.2 Neophocaena asiaeorientalis asiaeorientalis
AAAAAAAAAAAAAAAGAATTCCATCTTATCACAAACCAGTAACTTAACTGTCCTGGACATAATCATAGAACAGCATAAAAGAAAAATAAAAGTTATCTTTGGAAAAATTAATGATTAAAAGTGTTAACGGAGTAATGGAAAACAATGTTAGTAGGCTCGATTAGCCTCTGAAAAAGAAAATCAAAACAGAAAACACTTTTCTTAAAGTTAAAAATTAAGGCTACACTAAAAACTACAAAATTATTGTACCTAGTATGTCTGAAATATTAAAAACTATCTGTTTAAAAATATATTTGTAAATTCTTACCCTTTCAGCTTCACGAACTTGGAACTCTCAAAGGTAGTAACATTCTCTCACCTTACCCTTCTCTACAATCTCTCTTCCAAGAACTATTTAGCAGCATGATTACTGACTTAATGCTTTCTATAGAGACAGAGGCCACCATCACATGACACCTCAGTACATTTAGGCAGCCCTGGCCAAGGCTGCAAGACCTGGGAAAAGGGGGCAAGTGTGCTCATGAGCAACACTATTCCACTTGTGTACAGAGACATTCTTTACTCCTTTCACAAAAATCCAGCAAGGGAAATGCTCCATGGATGTACATGAGCCTCATCTCCATCTACAGGTCAGTCTTAAACTATACATTAGAAATACAAGTCTATTACATTACAATGCAACATTTGTTCTTATTTAATGAAAAAAAACATAATTTAATAGAGAAATTTATGAGGTATAATATTTTCATAATAATGCAAAAACTAACTGAATAAAGCACATATGACTATTTTAATATAATCATCAAATTAATGATCTAACCACTTAAGACACTGACAACAATATTAAACAAAAAATGAACCAAAGAGATATCACTGAAAACATGCTTATTCACAACTACTCAGTCAGTATTATTTATTTATATTTGCTTTCAAAGTTTATATTGATAAAAATGAATGGTCCATTTAACAATTCTGATTTGAAATGACAGACGAAATTTTCAAATTACAGCTTTTTCTCCTTGTATCATAAGAACCATCTCTAATATTCTTAAATGTGACTGAAAAGAAATATTCTTTACATATAAACTGTCCTCTTGGGACTTCCCTGGTGGTCCACTGGTTAAGAATCCACCTTCCAATGCAGGGGACGTGGGTTCGATCCCTGGTCAGGGAAGGAAGATCCCACATGCCAGGGGGCAACTAAGCCCGCACGCTCTAGAGCCCGCACACCACAACTAGAGAGCCTGCACGCCAATTAGAGAGAAGCCCGTGCATTGCAACAAAGAGCCCACGCGTAACAACGAAAGATCCCACATGCCACAACAAAGACCCCGCACACTGCGACTAAGACCCGATGCAGCCAAATAAATAAATATTTTTTAAAAACCTATCCTTTTAGGTAGTTTGCTAGATAGAGAGAAGATTTTTAAGGGCTAGGCACATACACTTATTACCATTCTAATATTCTGTACTGGGCTACCCCTATGCTCTTACTTTCTGATCCCTCGGGTATAAGGAGAGAGTCCAAGGAATTTGAAACCAATTTGTTGGCAGTTATAAGAACAAGACCTAGATATAACAGAGTTACAAATATTAATGGTCTTTGAACTCTGGCTTAGCATTCAGAAGTCACGTCAATCTTTAGCCCCTGTGGTCCTGCTTTCCTGGAAATGGTACTAAAAGATAAAGTAGTAAAATTTCCTGATTTCTTGAATTACATATTAAAGTATATGTCATTCATCTGGTAGCACAAACACTCTTCAAAACTTAAGCCTGTGTCTCTGTAAATAATAAGTTGTCTTAATAAATTTTTAATTTTTGTAAAATTATAGTTAAATATAAAAACAGAGGGTCTTCTGGTTTCTGGTCCAGCATGTAATGAGCTTAGTTAGAAGTTTCCACTTGATCCCACCACAAGTAAAAAGCTGAACTGAAAATCAACAACTCCTCTTACATCTGCTAGACAAATGAGGTCATAAGGCAAATTGCTGCCTCAAAAATTGGAGAGATGGACAGGTAAATACAGAGAATCAGAAACAGAAACCTCCACAGGAACCAATGCCAGGGTAGGAAAAACAGAACTGTAATTGACTAATTCCCAGAGGCTCAGAGTGGACAATTCAGAGTTAAAAAATTCAGCGGACACAGTCATTGGGGGTCTCAAACTTTTGTGAAATTTTACCTCCAGGTCCTCTCATACTGAATATCAGAGAAAATTCCCTCCTGCTAAAAGCAGGAGGAAAAGGAGAGAAAAAGTAACCATTTTGAATACACCAACTCATTTTTTTCTTATCAACAAGTCCTGCCCTCAGGAGAAACTATTTGACCTGAGTCTAAACTACCTGAGGGAAGGGTAATATCCAACTCTATCCCCCTCCAACCATCCTTGTGCCGTATGGGGTGGGTGGGCAGGGACTGAGAAACACTGGTGAAATTCACAGTCCAGGGACAACAGGCTCATCTAATCATCGGGCACCCATCCCCCTATCTTACCACTACATTACTATATGCCTATTGACTGCAGTTTCTTTCACCCAGTATATCATGTCTGCCTTCCAACAAATAAATTACAAGGCATACTATAAGGCAAAAGACACAATTTGAAGAGACTGAACAAGCCTCAGAACCAGAGTCAGATATAGCAGGAATATTAAAACTATCAGACCTGAAATTTTTTAAAACTATGATTAATATGCTAAAAGCTTTAATGGAAAAAACAGACAAAACATGGGAGAACAGATGGATAATGTAAATGGAGAGATGGAAATTCTAAAAAAGAATAAAAATGAAATGCTTCATATCAAAAACACTGCAACAGAAACGAAGAATGACTTTGATGGTCTCTATAGTAGACTGGACAAAGCTGAGTAAATAACCTCTGAGCTTGAGAATATGACAATAGAAATTCCAAAACTGAAAACAAAGAGTAAAGAATGAAAAAGCATAAGAGACTATCCATCGCCTGCGGGTCAGCTAATGTAACATATGCAAATTGTAACGTATACATAATGGGAGTACCAGAAGGAGATGAAAGAAAGAAAAAGAAGCAGTATTTGAAGCACTGATGATTGAGACTTTCCCCAAATTAATGTCAGACACCAAACCACAATCCAAGAAGCTCAGAGAACATCAAGAAGAAAAAGTGACTAAAAAAATTAAACCCAGGGGCTTCCCTGGTGGCACAGTGGTTGAGAGTCCGCCTGCCGATGCAGGGGACGCGGGTTCGTGCCCCGGTCTGGGAAGATCCCACATGCCGCGGAGCGGCTGGGCCCATGAGCCATGGCTGCTGTGCCTGCGCGTCCAGAGCCTGTGCTCCGCAACGGGAGAGGCCACAGCAGTGAGAGGCCCGCATACCGCAAAAAAAATAAAAATAAAAAAATTAAACCCAGGCATATCATATTCCAATTTTAGAAAATCAAAGATATTTAAGTGACACTCAGTAAATGTTGTTTCAAAGCATTTATTCAGTGTCAGTAAAGACAGGTACTTAATTCTCTCAGGGATAAGGAGGTGGTCCAAAGTGGTATTATTTCAGCTGGGGCTTTGAAAAGATTAGGAAAAGGAAGTAAGTCATTCTCTGTAGAAAGAACAAGGCTTTGCCTACTTCACCTTGCTCTCATACCGTTCTCCCCTGTTATCAGTGGGGATATTTTTAGTTGCAAATAATGGAAAATTAAACTGGCCCTAAGGAAACTGGCTTAAAATAATGCGGATTTACTGGCTCACATAACTGAAAAGTCTAGAGGCAGGGCAAGTGCAGGGTTGGTCCATTCAGGAACTCAAAAGTGTCATCAAAGAACAGGTTTCTTTATATCACAGCAATTTGGCATCCACATTTCAAGTTCCTCCTTTTTAGCTTCTCATGATTGTAGGATGACTGCCAGCCCCAGTAGGAGTTACATTCTTCCTGGTTTATAACCACCGGGTAAGGTCATTTATCCACTCCTAAGCCAAAGACTGTGGCTAGAGTAATGAAATATGTTTATGGCCTTGTGCCAATTTAGGGCTCCTCTCTAAAGCTGGAGGCATCAAAACAAAACTCTGGATAAGTTTAGAAAGGAGAAAGGGGATATTGACGCTCAGTAAGCTACCAATAAATATCCAATGCACTCCTTCACTCAAAATGCTCCAGCCATACCAGACTTTTTCTTGTTCCTCATATACATTAAACTCTTTCCTGTCTCAAGGCTTTTGCTGTTCCCTTGCCTGAAACATCATCCTCTTCCCTCCCCCACCACTTTACCCCCAATGTAATGAAGTCATCTATGATAATGTCATCACATCCTCTACTTTTTCTTCATATCACTTATAACAGTTTTAACTTACTTGATCTGTGTGATGGTTTTATGTGTAACTCCTCCATTGGACTATAACTCAAAGAAGCAGGAACATGTTTCATTTTCTTCATACCTGTACCCTAAGTGCCATATAGTACCTGGCACACAGAGCCACTCAAAAGTTGAATGAATGAATGAATGGTGCTAATGAGATTAACATATAGTGAATGCTTATTGGTTATTCATATCATCATAAAAATGCATGCCACTGGTCACACGTCAAAGAAACAATATTTTGAATGGGTTAGAACAAATTCATTCATTGCATTTATTGAAATCATAACTCAAAGTTTATAAATCTGTATTTAAAACATTTCATTTATCTTTATACAAAAAAACCCACCCAACTTTTCTGGTATTATTTCATAAAACTAGTTTTATATAATACAATAAACTATATCAATCATACCTTCTTTAAACTGCATATTTCAGATTCTTGTTTTTTATTTAAAGCTGAAAGTCTTTTGTTTAACTGTATTGCTTCTTGTACTGTAACATGAAAGACACTTAGGAAAACATTACATTCATTGTACATTTTAAGGAAATATTACTAACATGGACAAGGAAAATAGCCTCAATGCAATATATATAATTATTACTGAATTTAATAATATTAATTAAACTGCCATTTACTATTACCAGTATCAGATAAGTTCAATTTATTCATTATAAATAAGTCCAGTTAAACATTTCCTCTTAAATATGTTAAGTTTAAATAAGATAGCACCTACCATTTTGCTCTAACTTTTCATGATTCTCTTTTACTAGTCCAAATTGACCTGTTACTGTAGCATAGTATTTCTCAATTTCATTCAGTTGCTTCTGATGATCTTCTTTAGCCAGAAAATGTAACTGGACTTTTTGTTCCTATTTTGAAGAGTTATTTTAAATGTTATACATATATAACACATGCATACATATATATATACACACACATATTTATTAAACATACATAACAATTTATTGTTTTTAATAACTGTTGTTATTAACATAACTATGTCATGAAAAAGTACTCTCTGAGTACACCTTAGAGAGGAAATATTAGTTAGGTTCTAAATCTAGGTAAAATTAAAGCATTTTTTTTTTCCTGTAACAAAATAGTCACTTAAAGTTATATTTTCCTTGTTAATAATTTCTTTTTCAAAATCAATTGGTTGTTTTATTTACCGAAAAGTTAATTAGTCCAGTACAGCACTAAGCAAAGTGAGGAGAATATTATTAAAGCAATACTCCTGATTATTTAGGAAACAATTTTTTTCTCTAAATGCTGGCATAATGTACATTATCAAAACTCAGATAAATTTTCTGAGATTAATATTAATGAATATAGCACCTTCTCACTGCATTAAAAACTGGAACAATGAGAACAATATCTATCAGTGATAGGGAGACAATATAGTATAGCAGAAAGTTTACTTAAGCTAGGAGACACAGTTGGTAAAAATTAGACCCTATATATAATATAATATGGGCCTTCACTGCTTTCAGCTAAAGGAGCTTGTTTTACCATACTTAGAAAAATGACTTCAAATTTTTAGAAGAAATATTATGTTAACAGAATCAATAACACTCTTTGAAAGTTTTTATTCTGGCATTAGCAGAATCATTGATTTCACAACTTTCATTCATTTCTGCCACACATTTCAGTTTCTACTGAGAGAGGATAAACAAAGAACAGTGTAGCCCATCAATAGTCACTCAGTAATTACTTTCTGAATGAACTGTTGTCTCACAGAGTTCTGACAGTGGCAATTTGTTACATTTGCCTGGACAGCATCTATTTCCCTTACCCAAAAGTAACACATTTTCAAGTATTTCCTTGAAATACTTCTTCATTGCAATCTAGTAGACCAAATTCAGGGGTCCTATTCTCCCCCTAGTCAAGTATAGGGCATATTACTCCAAATAAACCAATTGATTTCTACATTCTTGGAATCTGAATCTTGATCAAAAAAGACTATAAAGCTAAAGAAATTCAGTGGTGATCCTATCCAGACTGATATGAGACCTCCTCCATCCTGGGTTCCTACATCCTGCTTCTCAAACCCCGGAATTAACCTAGTCCCTGTTCATTTTCAAAACCATTCTTGACTCTCTGATTGATTGCAAGTGTCTCCACTAAATTTCCTTTTGCATAAGTTAACCAGAGCCATTTTGTACTGCTTAACACCAAAGTACAGGCAGTATAGTAGAGTGGTCAAAAGCTATTCTGCCTATGTTTAAATCTTGCCTCTGTAATTTAGTTGCTGTGTGACCTCAGGAAAATTATCTACCCTGTCTTTAAAATAGAGATTATACCAGTATCTCCCTCATAGGGTTGTTGTGAAGATAAGACAAATTAATGCCTACAGAGCACTAAGAACAGAGCCTATCACATACCAAGTACAATATAATGTTTTGTTATTACTATTCCTTAAATGATAAAAGTGCCTTCAATAGCCTAATTTTTATGGACTAAGAATAGCCCTCTCTAATATTAATAAGGAACACACATCATAATTTAAGTTGTACCTAACTATATTAACTTGGCAAATCTGGTGAAAATCTTAACTTTTCAAAGATTTTTTTAAACAATTTTAAGCAAAGTGGTAAGTACACTGGCAATGGTTATGAAAGATGAGTTAAATTTTTCTCATGCACTTCTATGGGCTTTTCAAATTCACTACTTAGTCATTTGAATTAAGCATGCAGCAGTTATAAATTCAAACAAGTTGACAAGTGCACTTACCCCTGAGATCTTATGCTTATCTGGGTAGTCACTATTATCAATAACTAAACAATGAACAATAATGACCCATATTCTGTTCCTCTCAAATACCACTTAATTCTCTAGAGAATTACACTCCTTTCAGGAGATGTGTAGAAACCCAATACAATTTCACTAAAAATTGGTCTAAAGACATTTTTTTCAATTCCGTGAATTCTTTCAATTTTTCAAGTCAAATCAATTTTTAGATAGCCTTTATGAGAATACCATCTACTACATATTAATACACATTAATACTGTTAATGTCTGCAAAGGTTAACTAATCCCGGGAAGTAAAAATGCAGCAAAGATCAAAGTGAGTTCATAGGTGTTCTCTACATACATAGAACTCTGTACACATTAGATTAGTTTGTAACATACTCTATCCCAACATCCTTTGCTTGAAGCCAAAGTTGAATTAAAATGCAGTTTCATTTGTTTGCATGATACAATTCTGATTTTCAAATACATTAGTCTACACAATGGCCATGATAAATGCTATAAAGACGTTTAAATCACAATGGGTACCTACAGCTCATTAGCTCATACAGGCCTATATGCGGCTGTTCACATATAAACCTACTTGGCTGCCCTGATTTAGTTTTGATAATGAGATGAAGAGGGCAGCTTGCCACTAACTGCATGACTGTCAGCAAATAGTTTAAATTCTTTGGGAAGCAACAACAAAAAGCAGATTGGTAACACCTGCCTGAGAAAGCTAAGAACATTATAAAGAATAATACAACTAAATTGATGGTGTTATTATAACTTTAACATTACATACTATAGCATAATAAAGATTATTTTATTGCAATGACTAAGAAATGGCTAAGTATGTAGTGCTTTTGTTCTTTTTACCTGTCTGAATTGGGTCAAGTTATTTTCTCTTTCATACACTTTTACTACTAAATGCAAAGACTGTCAACAAGAAAATAATATCAGGATTGCCTGCTTTCCAAATACATACGTACCTCATTTTAAACAATTTTAATCTTTGAAAATCAAGATTAGAGAAAGACAGCACATGCATAATTACAAGTGTGTGTGGGCTAAAAGTTTACTTAAAAGCCTCTTAAGGCATTTAAAATAAGAATAATTTAAAAATAACATTTACACCCAACTTTTCAGAACTATACTTACTAATAAAAGCCATAGCTGCTCATTTCCCTCATTTCTTATTTCCTTATAGAGACTGATTTGAAAACTTCTGGAGATAAAATTAATTTCCCTTAAAACAATTAGTTTGTTATAAGTAAATTGTAGAGAAAAAGATTCAAAACCCCAAAACAAACTTCATATATTCCTCATTTCTATTTTTGCAACTTACCTTTTAATTTCTTCAATATAAACCCAAAATAAATCAATGGATTATAAAACTCACTTTTTAAAAACCCATGGCATCTTTCTTAGGATATTGATACTTTCACCTTTTTAGTCACAACATTAGGTATATACTACTTAAAAAAACTAAAGTTACATATTTTATGTGTACAGATGTATATAATTATTATAATCATGAAGATTACTTTCAGACAAGTCTTTAGTCTAAAAATATTCTACTCTGAAAGAAAATATGTGGTAATTCCAAATCTCATCAAAACCTTCAATACTGAAAAATTGTTTTAATTTAATAAAGACAAAATAAATTATTCTTATAAGTCTTTTCTTTAAAGGAAAGTGATATACAAAAAAGAAACTATAACTAAGAGATGGTTGGATAAATTTTTATTTTGTTCGTTAAGCTCTATTGGCAACTCAATTACACAACATAGTCACCTATACAGTAATTATGGGAACAAAGCAGGAAAGATTTTCATCAATGACCAAATCAATTAATTTGATGTTCTATAGTTTATTTTTATCATATTTAGTTGCATTTGTTTTATTGGTAATGATCAATGTGATCATTTGTTCAAGAGAAAATCTGGGTACTTTTAGAGCTAGATGAATCTTTCCATTCATAATTGTGTTAATTTATCTAGAGACATACCACCTCTACATGAAAATCACCTTATTGAATTCCCACAAGACAGAAATTTTCTAGTAGTTAAGAGCTTGCCTATAGGAAATCATGAACTTGTTTAAAAGTGTCTTAATACTATTTTTAAAATTATTTCTTTTGGGACACTTATCAATTGCTCCCCAAAGTCCTGCCTTGGCACAAGTGACCATCTTGTTTCATGTCTTGCACATAGTCAAATAATATCAATATAAAAGGATAATGTGCTGATTTGAATAAAATTAACTGGATTACTGAATACTGTTTAGTACTTTGAATAAAGAAAAGGTCACCTGAATTATGTAAGAATAATGTAAAAAGAATAATGTAAGAATGTTTAGAAAAAGGTTTATTTTTAACTTTTAAATCCATCATCTAAAATATACATAATATTCTGCCAAAATTGGCATGAAATATTGTATATCTATCAATATATAAAATTATTTTAATGTAAAGTGATTTATTTAATGCTTTGAACTGTCAGAAAAAATATAACTATAATTCAAATTTTAGTAGGTTCTTAAGAGTCTTAAATTCACATTAACAAAATGTTCAAAAGTGACCAAAAACTATCAAAAGTATATTGCATGTTTCCATGTTTTTTTAAGATTATAAGTATCTGTTTGATGAAATTTTAAAGTGGGATAAAATAAAACACATTTTATGTTGCCTTTGATCTTTAACTTGTAGCCTTATCTCCCAGGTCAGAGGGTACATTATTCAATTTCACTATATTTTGTGTAAAACCACTGTAGCGTTGAAGATGACTTTCAGTACAAATGTCATGGTACTTAAAGCTAAACCAGAATCTAGTTTTTCAGCTCCTTAATTAAAATCATAGTTTAAAATAGTCTGACAATATTATCTGTAGTCTTTCCAGTTGAACAGTGACAGAATTTTCACATCTTTTATTCAATCAAGCTTAGCAATCTTTCTATGGCTCTTTTATTTTCTAACACACCAAAACATTTCAAGAAGCAAAATACTTACTTTATATTTTTGTATTTAACGTCATAAGGAATGATCTTTCATTTCTTACTTCTCATAGATATAATACATAAACCTTACTCAAAAATTACTTTTACTTGCCTTACAGTCTGCTCCAAAGAAGGAAGAACGAAATAGCATAAACCCACCCAAGAAGCCCTCTAAAAATATAAGTGGATATGGGAGAATTTTGCTCAATCAAAAATACAGAGAAAAAAATTCTTCTGAATCGAACAGGGATAGAAAGATAGAATATCAAAGTAAATATTTCATAAAATGTTATGCTGTAAAAATGTAAATATTAATTTTAATATACTGCAGAAGAGGAATGCACAACAAATTAACACTTGTTGAATGATAAGGGATGAGTACCATATCCCAAGTGTAGTATTCAAATGCTACTTCATATTATTTCAAATTTTCAGGCTAAAAGTAATAACTATGTGTTTACACAAATACCTAGAAAAGATATTAAAGTAAGGGGTTTCAGAATTCTGTTGTTTTCACTTCTTTGTTGTTCAATTTTCATATACGACCTCTACCAATAATTTGGGAACTGTGTTAAATTTATTTTATAACATGTAAACACTATCTGGAAATAAATTTGTGAAATAAATTCATTTAAGCTATATCTGAAATTGTAATTCAGTCCTTTAAAGGGGATATTAATATCCAGTTTCAACATTTTTTTACAATAAATGTCACATTAATATTGACAAAAATACTGTGCACATTATGCACTAATCTGGGGTGGGTGTATATTTTGAAATTTCCTTACCATTTCACTCACTTTCTTCTGTAAAGAATATTCAGAAACCTTGAAAACAATAAGGGGAAAAAATCTCATGAAAACTTTTTAGTTATTTGTTATAAATTCCTTCTGATATTAAAATTGTATGTTATATAATGTGACGTGTATCTTATATGCAATTTTTTCCAGTGACACTTTTTCAAAATGTTACTTACCATAACTTTATTCTTTATAACAAAAACAATACATTTATTTATTTATTCAACACATATTTATGGAGCACTTACTATATGCCAGCCATTTTCCTAGGATCCTGGGATACAACAATGAACAAAGTCCCTGCCCCGTAACAAGCTTTCTGTCTAGTGGGGGTGGTGGTAGACAGACAATTAAATATAAGTAAAAAGTAAAGAAGTTACAGAGTGACAACTACTATGAAGAAAAATAAAGCAAGAAGGACAGCAAGAAAACTCTAGGAGAGTCTGCTACTTAATATTAGCTCTTCGTTGAAAAAATTTTGATAAAATAGATAAGCATGGGGAAAAACATTGTCTTAAACCATCTCACAACCCAGAAATAACAATCATTAATACCGTGGTACTTCCAGATATTTTTCTATGTATTTATACTTTAAAAGAGAGTCAGTAGGGAGTAGAAAAATAATACATGTACTATTTTGTAACCGATTTTTACTTAATATAGAGCAAACACTTTTATATTACAGATTAATCTACAATACAAGTTTTTAATGGCTACACAGTATTCCACTGTTTAACTTTATACCATAGTTTATCAAATCACTCTCATTTTTGTAGATTTACCGAGTTTTCAGTTCTATGAAAGAATTCCGAAATAAACATGCTGTACCAAGAAAACTCTGTAGTTATTCATTTTAGCAGAATAAATTCCAAGAAGCAGGACTCCTAAGATTTGTTCATGTTTATAGACTTAACAGTTGTTATTACACACATAGTCCTCCAGAATGGTGGACCAAGTTAAACTCCAACTAGCTATGTATGAGTGCTTATTTACTTAAACTCACCTAATATTTGCTAAAATTTAAGCAAAAGTTCTTAAAATTACTTTACATTTCCTGTGAAATAAATTTTTAGCATACTGCCTTTAACTAATAATTTTATTTCATTTTGGTGGAATGAGTTATATGTGATTCATTTCTTCAACAAATACTGAATGCTTGCTATAAGTAAAGCACTAATGTAGACATTGGGGGTATAGTATTGGACCAAAAAATCCTGTCCAGCTTAAATTCTGGGGAATGTAGATAATTAGCAGTATAAATAAGTTAAAATATATAGTTCTATTAGATATTGATAAGTGCTAAGGAAAAATAATAAATCAGGGAAGGGGATTACACAGGATGGCTAGGAAAGTCCTTTCTGAGAGGGCAACTTTTGAGTAAGACTCAACAGAAAGTAAGGAAGAGTATTCCAGCAAGTGCAAAGCCCCTAAGGTGGGCAAATGTCTTGTGTGTTCAAAGAAAAAGAAGCCAATGTGGCTGGAAGATTTAAGCAAGGGGAAGAACAGCAAAAGATGAGTTCACAGAAGAGTAGGAGAGGAGGTAGGGCCAAATCACTGTAGGTCTTGTGGTGCATAATAATGGTTTACTCTGAATGAGACAGGAAGCCACTGAAGAGACCCAAGCACAAATGTGACAGAGCCTCACTTACTCCTTGAAAGGATCACTCTGACTGTTACATTAAAACTGAAGGAGAACAGAAGTGGAAGCAGGAAGAACATTTCATATAACTACTGCAATTGAGATGAAAGAGGATGATGAAAGAGGACTAGGGTGTTAGTAGCAGATGTAGTGAGAAGTGGTCAGATTCTGGATATACTCTGAGGGAAAAGCTGAAAAAAATCTGCAACAGGAAGAAAGGAGTTGTAATTAACAAAAACAGAAAAGACAATTAAGTTAGTTAGCTTTCAGGGTGAGATTTTAGGAACTAAGTTTTGGACATGTCAAGTTTGAGATGTCTTTTAGACATCCAATAGTCAATCCAGGCTGGAGTTGGGGCTGGAGATATACATTTGGAAGCCCTCTGCATGTAGACCCCATTTTAAAGAAATGAGACTAGATGAGATCAGAGTATTTTTAAGGCATACAGACAAAAGCAAAGTAAAAAGGTAGAGGTCATCTAGAAAAATAAGAGGAAAAAAAAAAAGACTGGCCTTGGGACTCAGACTGGAATCATACCTCCAGCTTTCCAGAATCTCTAGCTTGCAGACAACAGATCATGGCACTTCTCTGTCTCCATAATTGTGTGATTGTGTGAGCCAATTCTTCATAATCAATCAATCACCCTCTTTCTTTCTTTCTCTCTCTATATATACAGGTTCTGTTTCGCTGGTGAACCTTCACTAATACAGCTACCATTAGCCAAAGATAAAACTGATAAACATAGAGCAAATTTACCAAATTCTTTCAGGTCACTGTTCTTCAAACATCAATATCTCTGCATTTTATTCTTTCTGAACCATGATTCACAGCTCTATTTTATCAACACCTCTAGAGCACTTTCCAACTTAAAAAACTACCATGTAGCTGCATTCCTATGTCAAATAAGTCAAATTTGAAAGTAACATAACTAGATTGACATGAAATCTTTTTACAGATGTTCTATATAATGATTACTCGTTCTGAAATCACATAAAACTGGTTTATAATACCAGGTATAGGCAGCTTTCTAATACTGGAACAAAACTATACTAACACTAATTAGTGTATTAACAACAGAAAGCAATTTGAAAGATAAAGTACAAATGTTTCCCTAGTTATAGCTATCCTTCACTTTTTGGAAAATTTTATGAAAAGTTTACTGTAAAGTACATTTGTTTAGAGCAAATCTATTTTCCCATTAAATTAATGGGATTTATGTTACTTGGGAATAAAGTCCTTTAAGTACTGTGCTAAAAATATTTAACCCCTCACCTTCCTGAACAACTCAGTCCCAAGTTCATTAGGTGGGGAAGAGGTGAAGGGGTAGTGGTGGCAGCATTCCAGAACAGGGTATGAGGCCTGAATGGGGAGTCAAAAGCTGAGTAGGGTGCTTAGTAGGCAGTGCTGAAAAAGGGCAACCCAGGTATCAGAGTTGAAGCAGGGAGAAGAGGGCATCCACATTAGGAAGGAGTAGCAGAATGGAGGCCTGATCACATACAGGGTAATTTATCAAATAAGTAAATATATTAAGAATAAAGAAAGTCATATTTCTTACTGTAACAGAAAAGAAATATATAAATATGGAAGGGAAATAAATTAAAATTAACCTTATGGTTTTGGATTGGAAATGGAAGTAATGTGAATTCATGGTTTTTGACATATTAGATTGATAGAGAAACAAACATAATTATAAATGTGTGTTTATATATTTGTGTGTATATAAATACATACACAGATTCCCTAGCTCTGTCTACTAAGAAGGTCTGAGACCAATGACACCCCAATAGCAGTGAGTGTAACAATGCCCAGATCTGGGTGTCTACATTCCATTTTCCACTAAAAGGAACCAGGGCAATGTGAAGAAATGCTGTATTCCAGGGCAAGGTTACATAAACTACAAGGTGATCCTGGAACATTTTGTTTTTACCTGAGAGCAGGAAAATGCTGAAAGAATGATAAAGTCATGTCCAAAAGAATAAAAAATCAGTCTTAATGGACTCCTACTGGCCAAACTAATGATCATGTGAGGATCAAAATAAATAATGATAGTCACAGATTTTTTATCCATTGAATAAAATAAGAAACTACGATTCTAAACTGATATAAATAAACGAATATATTAAATGTTTGGAGAGAAACAGAACATTTCTATTCAAAGTACCTGCCTATAAAATACTCTGATTAGAAAGGGGAAAAGAGTAACTTTCCAGTGGAGAAACTTGTCAGATACCACCTAAATCAAATGTTCAAAGTGAACATCACCAATAATAAGACAAACTGAAATCATCAGCTATCTGATAGAATTCAATTATAGGAATAAGGCCTTATTTCTGTAATATTCTTGCCAAAAATGCATAAACTATCTCTATTCATGAGGAAATATCCAAACAGAAACTGAGGGAGATTGGCACAACACTGTAAATCAACTCTTTTTCAATTAAAAAAAAAAAACAAACAGAAATTGAGGGACATTCTACAAAATAACTAAACTGTGATCTTCAAGAGTTTCAAAGGCATTAAAATCATACAAAGACTGGGGAACTGTTCCAGACTGAAAGAGATCAAAGAGACATGACAACTAAGTGCAACAGAAGATTCTAAACTGGATCCTTTTGCTAGGACAATTGGTGAAACCTGAACGGGGCATGAGAATTAATTTACAATTATATATCAGTGTTAACTTCCTGAATTTATGGTTGTGTTATGGTTTTGTAGGACAATGTCCTTGATTATAGGAGAGATATTACAGTATTTGGGGTGATAGGGCATCAGATTGGCATATTACTTTTATTTTATTTTATTTTTAAAAAAATATTTATTTGTTTATTTGGCTGCGTCGGGTCTTAGTTGTGGTATGTGGGATCTTCACTGCAGCATGTGGGATCTTTTAGTTGCAGCATGTGAAGTCTTAGTTGCTGCATGTGGGATCTAGTTCCCTGACGAGGGATCAAACCCGGGCCTCCTACATTGGGAGCACAGAGTCTTAGCCACTGGACCACCAGGGAAGTCCCTGGCATATTACTTTTAAATCATCCAGGAAAATAGTTCTCTGTAATGTATTTCTAACATCTCTGTAAGTTTATGATTCTCCAAACTACAAAATTTCCAAATATCTAAGAATTCCTTGTGGATAAATGCGCACAGTCAAAGCTCTAGGAATTTAGTTCCCTTGTATCACTGTGGTTAGGTAAGGCCTAATAAGATAAAGATTCAATAGTAGAAATAACACGTTATGTATTAAATATGCCTTCAGTTCTGTGAGAGGAATTAATGTCTTAATTTATAAATTCAGTAAGTTTAAAATGAAGTGAAGTAGGGGCTTCCCTGGTGGCGCAGTGGTTGAGAGTCCGCCTGCCGATGCAGGGGACACGGGTTCGTGCCCCGGTCCAGGAAGATCCCACGTGCCCGTGGGCCATGGTTGCTGAGCTTGCACGTCTGGAGCCTGTGCTCCACAACGGGAGAGGCCACAACAGTGAGAGGCCCACGTACCACAAAAAAAAAATTAAGTGAAGTAGAGCATATAATACGTTATTGCTTCACAAAATGGTCTTGTTTGGGAAATGCTGATGTATTTCAATTTCCTCATTTTACCTAAAGGAAAATCGAGGTTCAAGGAGACAAAGAGTTACCACAGGATCATGTATAATAGTAAGCCTTTAACAGGCAGAAATAATTTATTTAAAATCTACAGGACACTCAGCAAAATTTAGCCCTTAGGCATACTGTTTACATAAACAAAGTTTAATTTGTCAGGTAACTAAGATATAAGCAGGTTGCCCTGCTCTAACTAATCCCTTTATTATTAGTTTTTAATATGTATATATTTTTAATTTTTTATTTATTTATTATTTTTGGCTGTGTTGGGTCTTTGCTGCTGCACGCGGGCTTTCTCTAGTTGTGGTGAGCGTGGGCTACTCTTCCTTGTGGTGTGCGGGCTTCTCATTGTGGTGGCTTCTCTTGTTGCAGAGCACGGGCTCTAGGCGTGCGAGCTTCAGTAGCTGTGGCTCGCAGGCTCTACAGCGCAAGCTCAGTAGTTGTGACGCACGGGCTTAGTTGCTCCACGGCATGTGGGATCTTCCCGGACCAGGGCACAAACCCGTGTCCTCTGCACTGGCAGGCAGATTCTTAACCACTGTGCCACCAGGGAAGCCCTAACTAATCCTTTTAAAATCAAGTAACAAGGTACCATTTTAGATAGAAGTTAAACACATTCAAAGAATCCATTAAAAGAAAAATAATTCAGCTTTTGGTGTGTTGTGGTTTTGTGTCTGTTTGTTTCATTTTAGAATTCAGTAGGTAGAGTGGCTTGGCTATGAGCTTTTCAAGAAAAGGCATTATCTGATTTCTTATTCCTGCACATGGTAGGCACAACCTCATGAAAGGAAAAAAAGTAGCAACCTAAGTAAAGGAGGGAGGGAGGTTGCTACATGATGGTTAAGAGGCTGTGAACTTTCTTTGCCTAATGGATTTATATCAGATCCATAATTAAAGAGGAAATTTTTTTCTTTAACTTGGAGGGGAAACACCAGAAGTATCTTCATTGTTCTACACTGTTTATATATCATGTTCATCCAGCCATAAAGTAATATATACATCACCTGTACTAGGTCACAGGCTGAACAAGGCAAAACAAATCCTTACAGCTCTTGCACAGAGGGTCAGCCATATGAAGAAATTTCTTTTGATTTGAAAATACTCATTACATTATCCAGATAATTAAACATGCATGAGTGGTATCAAATGAAATAATTTAAGAAAAAGTGCTAAAATAACAAAGCACTTATAACAAAATTGGCATATTTCTTTATTGACAACATTTTAGTAGAAAAAAAAAGTAACACTTTTTCAAGATTTATTCAGAAGTAAGAGGTAAGTTATGCCTAGTTCAAGATACTGTAAGAAAACACATTAGAGTCTTCTATAATAGCTATAATGGTAATTTCGGTATACTCAATTATAAGAACAACTTTTTAATTTAAATAATAAAAAAAAGTTTATCTACTGGGGTCATTTTAAACTGGATATCTGAGGTATGATAAGAATCACTAAACTGTATAACTACATAAACTTTAAATAGTAGCCTTAAACCTCTATTTCTTTTCCATCAACTTTAAAGAATATTTCTGGATATCACCATCAACTTCATCTCACTGCACCTTTACTTTTTCATCAACAAGGTTAGTAACATTTAAGTTTTGTTCTGTAACCACAATTAAGTCTCCCATGCTTTGCTTATAGGTTAATTCTAAAAACTGGAAGTCAACAGTGTTTATGTTATTACAATCAATATAGATATTGTTTAATGCCAAGCCCAACAGGGTGTTAATACCACATTTCCTTTGTATAGGTCCAATGTGCTACATGAAGGATGATTTTACTAGGGTCAGGACCTAAATATCTTCTCTTGTTTTTTTTTGTTTTTTTTTTCTTCTTCTTCTCTTGTTTTAACCCATCAATTGCTCAAAACCATCCCAAATTTTAATTTACTTTATGCTTTAGTTATACGGTAATCTGTTTTCTCTGGAGTTTCTAATCACTTACTGCTTTGTTGCTGTTGTTGCTGAAGAAACAAGATATAAGGAGTCTTTACGATATCACTAATATCTTCCAGCCTCTAATTCATCCAAATTGAGGCATGGAATCCATGCCCTTCTTTTTATTAAAAACATTCTTCTTGGAACTCATTGACATTTTGTTGTACTTAATTTTTATTCACTTTGTTACATCAAAGTAACAAATGAAATCCAAAATAAAAATTGCTTAATATCTCAAATGAGGAGAATCTAAATAGTGTTAAGACAACTGAATAACAACCTGAAAAAATATAGACTTAGATCCATATCTCATACTGTTACAAAGATAAACTTCAAATGATCAAAGATCTAATGTAAAATTTGAGTACTTAGATGTAATAAAAGAAAACATTGGCAAATCCTTTTTATAACTTTGTAGTTGTGAATGCCTTTCTAACCATGACAATCTCCAAAAGCCGTAAAGGAAAAATAAATAATTTATAGCAAATGTTAAACAAAAAGCCAAACAAACAAAATCAAAATACAAATGACAAACTGAAGAAACAATCTGAAACCCAGAACACAAACAAAAAGGGCTTATTTCAGAGAAATATAAAGAATTCATGGGAGTGACATCAGAAAGATGGTAGACCAGGAGGTCCCAGCCTTCCCACACCCCCACATGATTTAACAAGTACCTAAAAATGAAAATAGTTCTGGAAGAGCTCTGGAGTACTATTAAGAAGCTGCAGCAACCCAGTAGAGCACAAAAAAACAAGGATGTCTGAATAGAAAAGTATAGGAAGCATTTCACCTGTGTCATTCAATTGTCTAGGTTCATACAGCTTGGCGCCAAAAGAAATGCCCTCAGCAACAACTCCCCCCAAATGGGAGAAAAGGAGAGCAGGAAGACACCAGTAGCCTTCACCACCAAGGACCTCAACAGCCCTCATCACTACCATGGACACCAGCAGCTTTCACCTCCAAGGACACTGACAGTCTTTGCTAATGTCTACACCTACCTGAGCTGATGGAGCTGCCTAGAGCCCAGGCCACTGTGCCCTTTCTTGGAACCAGAAGCATCACTGCTCCCCAACCAAGCCAGAGCTGCTAGACCCAGCACTACACCTGGCACCACCACATATGCCACCCAGCCAGCATCCTCACATCCACCAGTAGGTCAAGGTTTATACCCACCAGAGCTAGTCCAAAAACTCTGAAAGAGGTCACTGCTCCTTCAATGCACAAACACCAACAAAGGGCTACAAGGAACACAAAAAATCAAGGAAACATGACACCATCAAAGGAATACTACAAATTTCCAGTAACTGTCCCCAAAGAACTGGAGATCTATGAACTACCTGACAAAGAATTCAAAATAACTGTTTTAAAGAAGCTCAGCAAACTACAAGATAACACAGATAGATAACTCAAAAAAATCAGGGGGCTTCCCTGGTGGCGCAGTGGTTGAGAGCCCGCCTGCCGATGCAGGGGACATGGGTTCGTGCCCCAGTCCGGGAAGATCCCACATGCCGTGGAGCAGCTGGGCCCATGAGCCATGGCCGCTGAGCCTGCGCATCCGGACGCAGCCTGTGCTCCGCAACGGGAGAGGTCGCAGCGGTGAGAGGCCCGCGTACCGCAAAAAAAAAAAAAAAACATGAATAAAATGAGAAGTTCAATAAAGAGATAGAAGTCATAAGGAAAGAACCAAAAAAATTCTAGAGCTGAAGAACACAATGAATGAAATGAAAAATGTAATAGCTTCAACAGCACACTCAATGGAACAAAAGAAATAAACCAGTGAACTCAAAGACAGATCATTTTAAATTATCCAGTGAAAAGAAAAAAGAATGAAAGAGGGTGAAGAAAGGCCATATGATTTATGGAACAACATCAAAAGATAAAGGGAGAAGAATTTTAAAAATCACTATAAAAAACATCAAGTAACAAAAGAAGACAAGAGAGGAAGAGATGTACAACACAACTAAAACAGAAAACAATCAACAGAATGACAACAGTGATTCCACACCTATCAATAATTACTTAAATGTAAATGGATTAAACTCTCCAATAAAAAGGCACAGAGTGGCTAAACAAATTTTTTTTAAATCCAGTGATACATCTGTAAGAGACTCACTGTAGATTTAAGGACACATGTAGACTGAAAGTAAAAGGATGAAACAGATATACCAAAGAGTAACCAAAAGAAAGCAGGGGTGGCTAAACTTATATCAGATAAAATAGACTTTAAGTCAAAACTGTCTTTAGAGACAAAGAACGTCATTCTATAATGCTAAAGAGTCAATTCAACAGGAAGATATAATAAGTATATATGTACCCAACATCAGAGCACTTAAATATACAAAGCAAACATCAACAGATCTGAAGAGAGAAACTGACAAAACTACAATGATAGTAGGAGACTCCAGTACCTCACTTTCCATAATGGATAGAATATCCAGACAGAAAATCAATAAAGAAACAGTTGATGTGAACATCATTATAGGTTAAATGGACCTAACAGACATATACAGAACTTTTCACTCAATAGAAGAAGAATACACATTCTTCTCCGGCACACATGGAACATTCTCCAGGATAGATCATATGTCTACCATATGGTGTATCACAGAAAAGTCACCTTCTATGTGATAGGTCGTCAAAAAAGTCTTAAATTTGAGAAGATCAAAATCATTCCAAGTATCTTTTCTGATCACAGTGGAATAAAATTAGAAATCATTAACAGTAAGAAAACAGGAAAATTCACAAATACATGGAAACTAAACAACATACTCTTGAACATTCGTTATGTTAAAAAAAAAAAGGAGAATTTTAAAAGTATCTCAAGACAAAACAAAAACAATAACAACATATCAATACTTATGGGATGCACCAAAAACAATACTAACAGGAGATTTCATAATGATAAACGCCTACATTAAAAAAAAAACCCTCAAATAAACAACTTATCTTTACATCTCAAACAACTAGAAAAAGAAGAACTAGGCCAAAATCAGCAGAAGGAAGAAAATAATAGAGATTGGAACAGAAATAAATCAAATAGCAAATACAAAAACAATTGAAAAAAAAACAACGAAATTAAGAGTTGGTTTTTTGGAAGAATAAGCAAAATTGACAAACTGTTAGCTAGACTAAGAAAATGACAGAAGAATCAAATAAACAAAATTAGAAATGAAAGGAGACATTACAATGGATACCTCAGAAATAAAAAGGATCGTAAGAGACTATTATGAACAATTATATGCCAACAAATTCTCCCATTAAAAGAAATAGAGGGCTTCCCTGGTGGCGTAGTGGTTGAGAGTCCGCCTGCCGATGCAGGGGACACGGGTTTGTGCCCCGGACCGGGAAGATCCCACATGCCCATGAGCCATGGTCGCTGAGCCTGCACGTCTGGAGCCACCTGTGCTCCGCAACAGGAGAGGCCACAACAGTGAGAGGCCCGCATACCGCAAAAAAAAAAGAAATGGATAAATTCCTAGAAACATACAACCTACCAAAACTGAAGATCGATGAACTAGAAAAACTGAACATACCAATAGCAAATGAGGATATTGAATCGATAATTTAAAACCTCCCAACAAAGAAAAGCCCAGGACTAGATGGCTTCATGGAAGAACTCTACCAAACATTTGAAGAAGATTTCATACAAATCCTTCTTAAATTCTCCCAAAACACGGAACAGGGAACATTTCCAAACTCATTTTATGAGACCATCATCATTCTGACAACAAAACCAGACAAAGACACTACAAGAAAAGAAAACTACAGGCCAGTATCTATGATGAACATAGATGCAAAAATCTTCAATAAAATTCTAGCAAACAAAATTCGAGAGCATATTGAAAGGATCATACACCATTACCAAGTGAGATTTAATCCCTGGGTTAAAAGGATGGTCCAACATATGCAAATAAATCAATGTGATACACCACACTAATAGAATGAAAGAAAAAAAACCACGTTTGTCTCAATAGATGTAGAAAAAGCATTTGACAAAATTCAACATCCATTCATGATAAAAACTCTCAACAAAATAGGTATATAAGAAATTTACCTCAGCACAATAAAGGCCATTTATAAAAAACCCACAGTGATCATCATAATCAAACCAGTATAAGGCAAGAGTGCCTATTCTCACCACTTCTATTCAACAGAATACTGGAAGTCCTAGCCAGAGCAATGAGAAAAGAAAAAGAAATAAAAGGCATCCAAATCACGAAGGAATAAGTAAGATTATCTCTATTTGAAGGTAACATAATCATACATACAGAAAACCTTAAAGACAACAAAAAACTGTTAGAACTAATAAATGAATTCAGTAAAATTGAGGATACAAAATCAGCATACAAAAATCAGCCACATTTCTATACACAAACAATAAACTATTTGGAAAGAAAATTAAGAAAATAATCACAATAGCAACAAAATGAATAAAATATTTAGTAACAAATTTAAGCAGAGTGGCTAAGGTCTGTACACTGAATATTATAAAACATTGATACAAGAAATTTAAAAGGCACGGATAAATGTAAAGGCATACTGTGTTCATGGATGGAAAATTAAATATTGTTTAAATGTCTGTATTACCCAAAGTGATCTACAGATTCAGTGCAATCCCTATCAAAATCACAATGCCAGTCTCTACAGAAATAGAAGAAACAATTCTAAAATTTATATAGAATCACAAAAGACCCTGAATGGCCAAAGCAATCTGAGCAAGATGAATAAAACTGAAGACATTATACTTCCTGATTCCAAAATATATTTCAAAGCTACAGCAATCAAAGCAGCATGGTACTGACAAGAAACAAAACAAAAGCAAAACCAAAACCAACATGAGACATATCGACCAATGGAACAGAATAGAGAGCCCAGAAATAAATCCACATATCTGTAGCCAACTGATCTTCGACAAGGACACCAAGAACACATAATGGAGAAGGGATAGTGTTCAATAAATGGTGTTGGAAAAACTGAATATCCACATGCAGAACAATGAAACTGGACCCTTACCTCATGCAATATACAAAATTTCATACCATAAACAAAAATCAACTCAAAATGGATTAAAGACTTAAACATAAGGCTTCCCTGGTGGCGCAGTGGTTCAGAAAAAAAATGACTTAAACATAACTCCTGAAACCATAAAACTACTAGAAGGAAATTTAGGAAAAGAGCTTCTCAACATTAGGCAATGATTTTTTAGACATGACACCAAAAGCACAGGCAACAAAACCAAAAATAGACAAGTGGGACTGCATGAAACTAAAAAGCTTCTACACAGCAAAGGAAATAAGCAACTGAGTGAAAAGACAACCTATGTAATGGGAGAAACATTTGCAAACCATGAATCTGAGTAGGAGTTAATATCCAAAATGTAGCAGGAAGTCATATACACACTCAATAGCAGAAAACCCCCAATTAAAAAATGAGCTGAGGACCTAAACAGACATTTCTCAAAGAAAGACATACAAATGATGAACAGGTATATGAAAACATGCTCAACATCACTAATAATCAGGGAAATGCAAATCAAACTCACAATGAGATTACCTCACACCTATCAGAATGGCTGTGATCAAAAAGACAAGAGATAAAAAGTGCTAGTAAAGACGTGGAGAAAAGGAATCCTTGTACTACTGTAATCAGACTAAAGGAAGAAAGCTTGTCAACTGCTTAAATAAATCCACACTACAGTGTGAATTACCTGATTCAGGTAGTAACCATCAAGATCCTTCCACTGTAAAAAAATTACTTTGCTCTTTGTAATTAATATTATCTATAGGGTGATACTCTGAAATCACGTGAATATCTTTTCCCCCAACAATCTCTATTTTACTTTTTATCTCTTTTTATTGTTTGTCTTCCCCATTAGAATGTAAACTCCATAAGGGCAGAGGTTTTTGACCCTTTTACTCACAGCTGTATTCCCAATGCTTAGAGCAGGGTTTGGCACATAGTAGACCTTCATAAATATGTATTGAATGATTCATCATCTGTTGTATACCTCTGTATTCTGTTGTATACCTCATACCTCTATATGAGACTGAATGACTTAAAGGCAAAGTGATGTTTCCTTCATCTTTGTATTTGTAGAAAATAAGCATAGTACTTAGCAAATAATAATAACAATAAATGCTATTTTATGTTCATTTTTAAGGACCATAGATAAATCAGTTATAATATATAGGCCTAACTTGCTTTTGTCATCTATAAAGTGCTAAAAATAACATATATCTAATTATATTACTGTGAGAAATAATGAAAGTTATGTTAATATTTCCTTTTAAAATAAAAGATAAAGCAAAAATCCTACTAATTTGAAATCCAAGGCTCTCAGGAAAAAGTACTAAATTATATATGAATTTTTTTCAGCTTCACTTTGCTACACTACATGTTTACAGCATTTTACTGATACAATGCTAAAATACCAAATTACTTTTCAAGCAATACTAAGTTACTTTACCTGTAATGCCTTTAATGTTTCCTTCAATCCTTCTATTTCTTTTTCTTTTATTTCTGTAGCAAGTTGATATTTTCCCTTCAAGTAAAAAACTATATTTCAGTACTTTCCAATGTAAGTGACACTATTAACAGGGAGAACAAGAGTTCAAGAACCAAAATCTCTACTTGCAACCTAATACTTCACAGAATTTAAACATGTATCTGTACTACAACTTGTATTTCTAATGACTTCAAGATATCATAAAATTACAAAAAGGTCTATACAAGGTTACAAATATCATGAAATGGAAAATCTCATTATAACAATAAATCATTTTATCAATAGAGCATTCCTGAGAACTTATGGATACTATATAATTAAGTATTTAATTCATATGGCTAGAATAAATATATTCTAATCAATAAGACACAAGTACATTTGTTTTATAAGTATAAGGATATGAGAAAAATTTTAAAAGAAAGTCTTTTGCTAAAAAAAACTCTAAGTTTTAATATTATAAATGACATGTCCTTTGATATAATAAAAACATGTATGAACTATTGAATAGCTAGAGAAAACATTTAATGCCACATGAATTTCTAGCATTGTTCAGAGTTGTATACTCTTTTCCTGTTGGTCTGCATGCAGATGCAAATCATCTTACTGTTTTTTAACGAAGGTAGTTTCATTGAAAAGGCACTAAAAATATATTATACTTAATAGAAACACGGCAGTATAGTGGAAAGAGCAATTAATTTAGGGGCTGAAGAAATCTAGGTTCTAGTCCCAGCTTTGCCACTTCAAAATGGGAGCTTCAGCAAGTCATTCATATCTTACTAGGCCTCAGTACTCTCAACTGTAAAATGATAAGAGCTCAAGTAACATGATTCCCTTAGGTCCTTTCTGTTTCTAAAATTTTAAGAAATTAACAGTCTCCATTTGTTCATTACCAATGCTCCTTTCCATTATGGTGAACAACTGATAATTAAATGCATTTAAGCTATGTTTCAAATTATTAAAAAATTAATATATACCTTTTCTTCTTCCAAGGCACACATCTTCATATGCAACTGATAAAGAATTTTAAAAATTAAAATACAGGTAAGTGAAATGTTACCAGTGATTTGCACTGGTCAGTGAGACTACAGAAATGTTTTACATGTCTATATTGTTTGAACTTAGTACAATGTGATTATGCTACTTTTACACTGAGAAAATAAATAATAAAAGGTATAAAAGGGGGAAAAAAGATAGTCACCAAAGAAAATGAACAATTTAATCTCACGATCAGAGCACCAATCATCCTTGAAAGTTTAGTTTTTCCCTCCAGTTTTTTTTAAATGTTTCAATATTTTGCCATCTACTCATAAACAATAACATATAACATTTTCTGAAGGCATACTTTTATATCAATTTATAAAATTGATATCATTTGTATTTGCACTGACAGTATTTTCTGAAATTTTTTTTAAATGCATGTGTTAGTCTAATAAATAAATAATGACATTTTAAAACAGAAAAACTAGGGTGAACTTGCCAAAGGAAAGTAATTAAATATTCCAAGCAACACAAGGATACTAGGCAAAGTTGTCAAGAAATAAAATTTTTCTTTGGAATTTCTCCATCTCATTTTCCATATTCCTCACTTACCTTCAAGAATCCTTTTTTTTTAAGAGAAAGAAAAGAAGAAAAGAAAATTAAAAAAAAAAAGAACCCAATAGCACTTTCTCCTTTACCCTTCAATTACCTGGATGTTTCTTCTTGCCCAGAGTCCCTTGTGGTAACAGAGACATAGAACTGCTCTCTCCTAAAGAATACTATGCTGTACATTTGGTTTCTGCTTCCTCACCCTTCAATTAAAACTCTCATAACTTAGGTAAAGCCAATTTCAGACTATAAGGAAGTTTATCATCTGCTTAAACAAATCCACACTACAGTGTAAATTACCAATAACCTTAACCCACTAGTGATTAGGTTATATAGGTTTATTTCTTTTTATGCATTTCTCTCTGAACACACACACTTGTATGGAGATAAAAACAAAAAAGGGGGAAGGAAAAAGGAAAAAAAAAATGGTGATGTTGGCATGGCTATAAGGAAAAGCATTTCCAGAGTACATTTTCCATAGGCACATTTCTTACACTTCTATTTTATAATTAGGAACTGAAGAGAAATGTGAGGTAGTAAAGAAGAGCTATAGAATTCAAAATAACAGAAGGAGTTGTTCTTCATTTCTTTAAAATATATTTTTTTCAATTCTTCTACTGATCTTTCTTAGTTGTTAGTAGTTGATATTTATGGAGGTGCATGATAATCACATCTCTTCCTACTTGCATTTCAGCTTTTCACCAGTGTTATAATGTTAGCTTGGGTAAAGGAGTAATGTGGAAAAGGTAAGCTCCTAAGATATGCTAATTAAAGACAGAAAAGGGAGAAGGGAGAGAAAGAGCAAGAACACACATATCACTAACATATTTTATTTAGGACCAATGAAAACACATCTCCAAGAAAATAGTATTCCTAATTTCTTTCCTTAACTAAATCATTCTACCACATTACATTATTATCAGTTGTGATTCAAAATAATCTTATTTCCTGCTTCCAATAATAACATTTTTGTCCTCAGTGAGAATGGAGAACAACCTGTCATAATATTCATGAGAAGTGGGAAAAGTGCAATATTTAAAACTGTAATGTTTGTCTATCCTTATGAAATTACCTGCTTTCTAAAAACTGCCATTGCTTCTTTGTGTTGCTTTGTTAATGTTTCCTTTTGATTCTGAAGAGTTTCCTATTTTAAAATCATGAAAAGTTAAAACAGATTCTAGCCACTTTCAGTTTTAAATTTTAATTGGGTTCACAAATTAAAGTTAAACATATTCATTGCACATATTATTTTATGCTCTTAAAATGTAACTTATGACAATTTTATTATTTTTTTAACTGTCATGGACTCAGCATACAATAATTTTGCTTCCAGTTGCTTCTTCATGATAAAACATATTGCTCTCTAAAATTTTAAACTCTGAATATAGCTTACTTTAAAGTTTTCTTCAAGAAAATATCTTTCACCAAAAGTTATTAAAATTAAGTCTAATATACAAGCAGACTATTGTCTTATTACAGTTTCCAAAAACACCAATTTTATTATCTAAGCACAAATGTTTACATGGTAACATATGATTCTTTAAATTCACTGAAATAATTTTTTACAAAACCAAAACTACCACAGGGCATTTTTGAAAAAAAATCCATGTATACAATTCCATTTCTTTCCCCTCCACCTTTTTTTGGTACAAGTTGTGTGTCCTGTCCTTTAGATTCAAGATGAATTTTTTCTTCTATCTTTATCAAATAATTCTCATAATTTAAAAACTTAGAGCTAAAACTGGCAACCACTTTCAAATGCTTCTGTTATTTTACTCCGTGATTCTACAATTTAAAAAATTTATCTACTGACCTCCTATATGATAGCTTTCTTGTATAACCATAATCCTACATGTCCTCCGTCTATTCTTCCAACAGAATTATATAAAAATTGTGGCTTAAATCAACAGTCAGTATTTATACTCTTATAACTGCAATTTTTATTCAATGCTAAGCCATATGGTATATCATGATTACATTTCTTTTTTAAAATTTTATTTATTTATTTATTTTTGGCTGCGTTGGGTCTTCGTTGCTGCATGTGGGCTTTCTCTAGTTGCAGTGAGCGGGGGATACTCTTCCTGGACCCAGGCTTGAACCTGTGTCCCCTGCATTGGCAGGCAGATTCTTAACCACTGCGCCACCAGGGAAGTCCCATGATTACATTTCTATATATACAAGTTTTATTTTTCCTGAAGTTAGCAATTACTTTAAACTATTTTAATTCCCATAACTAATTTTGAAAAATAATACTGCCAGTTCCAAGGTCTGTATCAATTGGTTCATATGCTCAGAAGCAAAAAATAAAGAATAGAAAAGGCAAAGTGAGAAGATCCCAAGAATGACTTAGGAAATCCCGAACTGCATAGGAAAACAGACATTTTTTTTTTTAATTTTTAAAATTTTGGCCACGCCACGCAGCTTGCAGGATCTTAGTTCCCTGACCAGGGAATGAACCCAGGCCCTGGCAGTGAAAGCACCGAGTCCTAACCACTGGACTGTCAGGGAATTCTCCGGAAACCAGACATTTAGAAAAGCTGTAGATATTGGACAAAATTTTTCAGAGGATATTGCCCAGTTTTCTTATAAAAATATATTAGACTCTACTCCTGCAAACAAGGAAAGAATGAATTTATAGGACACTTCAGGGATAAATCCTTTGAGGAGCAGATTCTGAAGTAAACATGAACTCCAGCTCTCTCCCCGTTTTTTGTGAACAGCCGTAAATCTAGAAATAGATTTAATATGCAACAAAAACTGGAATGGGAAACAGCCCCATTACTAGATCTCCAAATTCAGATCTTCAAAAAGCCTTAGAACAAAAGAAGAAGAAACTGGTACCCTTACAGATAAAACAATTTAATACTCCCACTCCTGTCATCAAGCATGAGAGGAGTGAGTCTCATGGTAAAGACACCTGTAGATACTTATTATAAGCAGAAAAGACACTGGGGAAAAAAACATCCTGAACTAGCTAAGAAAATGAAGGGAAAAAATATCAGGTGGGCAAATCAATGTCACTGCTCTGACACACACCCAACTTCCCATTTATTCCTCAAACTTGCAAAGAGCAATTTCTCTAAATATTAAAAGAAACCTGGAAATTTTATTCATACCATAAACTCTGGCAACATCACATAACCTTTCCCTCAGGGTCAATGAGCTACTCAAATAGGGTGTATCTCTAATAATCCAAAGATACTCGTCCCATTTTAGCCCATAACCGTTATTCTTGGATTCTCAAGTGAGGAATATTATTTTCTCCGTTATGACGCCACACCCATTGACTTAAGAGATAGGAATCTACTATGCAAATAGAACTGAAAAATTAAACTCCTGTTTTTTTGGAGGAGGAGTTTTTTGTTTGTTTGTTTGTTTTTTAAGATTCCTGGGGATTCTATTCACAATCAGATCATAGCTTATTTGGATATTGACTTCGGTACCTGTGTGTACCATGGAACCAAATTAAAGATCTCCATGAAGTGGACTCTTTGTGGGAAAAATGTCTTAACTGATATTGGCAGCAGGGTTCAGACTGACCCATCTAAACCTCTACTTAACTTTATATAATACCTCTAAAACCAGAAACGAAGAAGAACTAAAGTCAATTGTCCTAAAGCCTAATAAAGAAAGGATGAATCAATCATACCTATACCAGTTTTAAAATTTTGACTTGTTCCCCAGTCAAAAACCCAATGGGTGAAGATTTAAGACCTTAAGGCCATAAATAAAATATCAATTTCCCCAATTCATTGAGCCCAGATACTATTTTATCTTTAGTGCCACTTGACTCTACATACTTTACTACTATATATTTATCTGTGTTCTGCTTTCTATGGCGTCCCTTTAGATCAAAATAGTTTTACCTGTTTGTTCTGTCCTGGGAGAGTCAACAATTTACCTGGACAGTTATGCCTCAGTGGTTTACTGAGGAACTTAGGAACCTTAAACCTCCCTGTAAACTCTACACTTATACAATATGCGGGCAAGCTTTCGTTATGTTCTAAAGATGAAGAGAGCTCTAAGACTGACTCCATTTATCTATGTACTGTTTTAGCTCAGAAAGGACATGAGAATTCCAAAAAACAGTTTAGTATTTTGTAAGAATAAAGTGCATTATTTAGGGAATAATTTATCCCCAGGGGGTAAATCTATTATTCCTGATAAATTATGAGCCCCTCAATACTTTCCAAGGCTGGTTACTAAAAGAAAATTAAGAAGTTGTCCAGATTACACTGGCTACTGTAGACACTGGGTTCCAAACATCTCTGAAATTGACACATTTCTATATAATTTAAGTCCTCAACAATGGAACCTTTCCCTTAGGAACTTAAACATGGACAAGAATTTTGTGATTTAAAAATAACTCTCAACAGCCCCCCTTGCACCCCCGCAATTGGGGCCCTCCAAATTGTCATAAAGCTTTCCATCTATTTGTATCTGAGCAATGTAGACAAGTCCTTAATACTCTAACAGAACACCACAGGTATCATCAGGGCCCAACTGCTTACTACAATCTTCCCCTCAACCCAGTGAGGGGAAAATCCTACTCCTTATCTAAGGATAGTAATAAGCAGCAGCCAAACGAGTAGAGGCCTCTGCTGACTTGGTTTAAGGATCCTGTTTAAATTTGATGGTTCTGTATGCTGTACAATCCTGGATGCTACTGAAAACACACTTCTTGGCAAGCAGGCTTACATCCTATGAACTTTTTATTATTTTCTTCCTCACACATTTCAACTCAGTGCTATACTTTAAAGATTGCTACTCTTTTCCCATTATCCAAAGAAGGGGAATTCCATGAGATCTAACCTCTGTCCAAACAATGACTATGCCTCAGATGGATTTATTAGAAACTCCTCCTAGAAAATCTAGGTTTAATATTGTTTGTTGATATATCTATTTTTATAACTGAAATGGGAACTAAGGCAAGATATACTGGAACAGTCTCAACTGACCCCTAAAACATGACTCCTTACCAGAAGTAAAACCAGTCCTGATGACAGTACTTACCCCCTCAGCAGGGCTTGCCAATTGTCAAGAGATAAGAGAGTTAACAAAAAACTAATATTAGGTATATCTTTCAGAGTAGTCCATGATTTTGTAATACTGTAGAAACAATGAGAGTTTCCAACCTTAATAGGAATCCCAATGTAAGATGAACAACAGTTTTAAGTACTCTAATGCTTCCTAAGGAGGTGGCTATCATGAAGCCACACTATTAAGGGATAACAAAGGCTAAAAGAAATATCCTAGGTTTATCTTTATGACACACAGGAAGCCCTCAATCAGGTCCTGGCCCCATTATACTCTAAAAAGCTAAATCTTTCTGGAGATTAAAAAATCCTATTTTGGAATGCCCACAACTGGCTCCAAAGTCTGAAAAGAATACATGGTTGTAAAGTACAAGAGAATCCCTGGCACTTTCAGGACAGACACTTGGTGGCACCAGAGAACCTTGACGAAACTCTGCAAACATATTTTACAAGGAATTATCCATCAGAGCAAGGACATATTGAAAATGATATTCAATTAGCATTGGTGGGGAAATTTTACTAAGATTTTTGAGGATGTCTCTGGTGCAAATCTCATCTGTCTCCCTCACAATCCTAGTAAAACTGTTATCCTTGTAAATCCAAGCTTCAGGACCCCACTGAACATGTCCAAATGGACTTCCTAAAATAAACCCCTACAGTGGGTTCTGAATATGTTCTGATCATTGCTTGCTACTTCTCTGGATGGATTAAAACTTTTTCTTGAGAGAGAGCTATAATTATGAGAGTAGGAAAAAAATTACTTGATTTTGTGTTCCCAACGTGAGGATCTCCAGTAACAGAGGCACTCATTTTACTGGACCTGTTTTTAGAGAACTCTGCAAAGTCTTGTCATTGATTTAGAAATTTCATTGCCCCAATCATCCCCAATCTTGAGGAAAAGTAGAGAGAATTAATGGCACCTTAAATCTGACATTCTTGAACTTCCATGACCAAGAAGGTTATGTCTAACTCTCAATACCATTAAGTCCACAGTCTCCTATACTTCACTGGCTTCTACCATACACACCTATTAGAGGTTACCACATGAAACTGGATACTTGTGCCCCAATCTTGGACATTTTCTTACTTCAGACAAACCTGGCAAAGTACTCCAAGGACTCAGGAAATATACTTCATAGTCTTATCACCATCTCACATAAGTTGCCTTTCCTCTACATGATCTAAAATGCAGATAAACATAAGTTGAGAGAGTTCATTACCATTAGACCTGCCCTGCAAGAAATAATATGATTCCTACAGGTTGAACTGAAAGGACAAGAGAGAGCAACTCAAAGCCGTATGAAGAAATAAAAATCTCAGTAAAGGTAAATACATGAGCAATTTATAAAAGCTAGTATTACTCTAACAGCAGTTTTTATTTCTTTTTAAAGAAACTAATACTTTTTTTAAAAAGACAATTATTAGGCTAAAAGCTAGTATTACTGTACCTTTGGTTTGTAACTCCATATTTGCTTTCTACATAATTCAGAGACTAATGCATTTTTAAAACTACTAGTTTAGGGGCTTCCCTGGTGGCGCAGTGGTTGAGAGTCCACCTGCCGATGCAGGGGACACGGGTTCGTGCCCCAGTCCGAGAAGATCCCACATGCCGTGAAGCAGCTGGGCCCGTGAGCCATGGCCGCTGGGCCTGTGCGTCCGGAGCCTGTGCTCTGCAACGGGAGAGGCCACAGCAGTGAGAGGCCCGTCTACCACAAAAAAACAAAAAAAACCCTACTAGTTTATTGTCTTGAGCACACAATATATAAAGATGTAATTTTATAGTATCAACAACTGAAAGGGGTGTAGATGGAGCTATAAAGGAATAGAGTTCTTGTATGTTATTGACATTAAGCTGATACAAATTCAAATTAGAGTGCTATAATGATAGATGCTAACTGTAATCCCCATGGTAACCATTAAGGAAATAGCTAGAGAATATACACAAAAGGAAATGAGAAAGGAATTTAAACATCTCACTACAAAAAAATCAACTAAACACAAAAGATGATGGTAATGCAGGAAATGAGGGACAAAAACTATCAGACACATTGAAAACAAATAGCAAAATGACACAAGTTAGTTGCTCCTTATCAGTAATTACTTTAAATGTATATTTTAACTCTCTCACCTAAAGACAAAAATTGGAAGAATGGATAAAAAGCATGATCCAACTTTATGCTGTCTACAAGAGACTCACTTTAGATCTAAAGACACAAACAGGTTGAAAGTAGAAAAATGGAAAAAGGTATTCCAATAAAATAATAACCAAAAGAACAAAAAAAAATAAAATTAAAAATGGCCTTTAAATTTTAAGAAGTTACATTAGACAAAGAAAGATATTATATATCCATAAAACGTTCAATAAGGAAGAAGATATAACAATTATAAGCATTTATGAACCGAATGACAGACCATCAGAATATATGAAGCAGGGCTTCCCTGGCGGCACAGTGGTTAAGAATCTGCCTGCCAACACAGGTTTGATCCCTGGTCTGGGAAGATCCCACATGTCATGGAGCAACTAGGCCCTTGTGCCACAACTACTGAGCCTGTGCTCTAGAGCCTGTGAGCCACAACTACTGAGCCCACATGCCACAACTATTGAAGGCCACATGCCTAGAGCCCATGCTCCGCAACGAGAGAAGACACCACAGTGAGAAGCCCTCACACTGCAAGAAAGAGTAGCCCCCGCTTGCTGCAACTACAGAAAGCCCACTCACAGCAACGAAGACCCAATGCAGCCAAAAATAAATAAATAAATAAATTTTTAAAAAAGAAAAGAATGGGAGAGATCCCCCCTCCCTTTAACAGAACAGAAAAACAATAGAGAAAATAAGTGAGATTAAAAATTGGTTCTTTGAAAAGATAACAAAATTGATAAACCTTTACCCAGATGGACTAAGAAAAACAGAGAAGACTCAAATTACTAAAATCAGAAATGAAAGTGGGGACATTACTACTGATTCTGCAGAAATAATAAGTATGATGAGAGTACTATGAACAATTGCATGCTAACAAATTGGGTAACCTAGATGAAATGGAGAATTCCTAGAAATGCAAAACCTACGAAGACCAAATTATGAAGAAATAGAAAATTTTAAGAGACTATAGGAACTGAATCCATAATCAAAATCTCCCAATACAGAAAAGCCCTGAACCTGATGGCTTCACTGGTGAATTCTACCAAACATTTAAAGAACTAACAGCAATCCTCCTCAAACTTTTCCAAAGAGTTGAATAGGAAGGAACACTTCCTAACTCATGCTTGATGCCAGTATTACCTTGATACCAAAGCCAGATGAAAACACATCACGAATACTACAGACCAGTACCCCTGATGAACACTGATGCAAAAATTCTCAAAAAAATACTATCAAACTGAATTCAGAAGCATATTAAAAGGATCATACACCATGACCAAGTAGGATTTATCCCTGGGATAAGAGAGTTCAACATACAAAAAAATCAGTCAATGTAATACGCCACATTAACAGAATGAAGGCAAAAAAGCACATAATCATCTCAACTTATGCAATAAAAAGAACCTGACAAAATTCAGTACCCTTTCATGGTAAAAAAGAAATTCAACAAACTAGGAATAGAAGGAAACTACCTCAGCATAATAAAAGCCATATTTGAAAACCCCACAGTGAACATAATATTCAATGGTAAAGGACTGAAAGCTTTTCCTCTAAGATCAGGAACAAGGCAAGGATGCCTACTTTCACAACTTGTATTCAACATAGTACTGGTTAAAGCAATGAGGCAAGAAAAAGAAATCCAATTTGGAAAGGAAAAAGAGTTATCTGTTTGCATATGATATGATCTTATATGTAGAAAACCCTAAATATTCCACAAAAAATTTGAATAAATGAATTCAGCAAAGTAGTATGATACAAAGTCACACAAAAATCAATTGCATTTCTGTACGCTAACAATGAACTACCCAAAAATGAAATTAAGAAAAAAATTACATTTACAATAGTACTAAAAAGAATAAAATACATAGAAATTAACTTAACCAAGGAGATGAAAGACTTGTACAATGAAAACTACAAAACACTGCCCAAAGAAATTAAATTAAAAATACACACACATCTTTTGCTCTGGAACTAGAAAACTTCATATTTGTAAAATAATACTATCCAAAGTTATCTACAGATTCAATGTAATCTCTATCAAAATCCCAATAATATTTTTTGCAGAAATAGAAAAACCCATCCTAAAGTTCATATGGAATCTCAAGGAACCCAAAATAGCCAAATAATCTTGAAAAAGAAGATCAAAGCTGGGGGACTCACACTTCCTAATTTCAAAACTTACTGTAAAGCTCCAGGAATCAAAACAGTGCTGTACTGGCATAAAGAAAGACACATGGACCAATGGAATAAAGAGCTCAGAAATAAACCCTCACACACATGGTCAAGGGTGTCAAGATCATTCAATGGGGAAAGAACAGTCTTTTCAACCAAAGGTTCTGGGAAAACTGGATATACACAAGCAAAAGAATGAAGCTGGGCTTCCCTGGTGGCACAGTGGTTGAGAGTCCACCTGCCGATGCAGGGGACGTGGGTTCGTGCCCGGGTCCAGGAGGATCCCGCATGCCGTGGAGTGGCTGGGCCCGTGAGCCATGGCCTCTGGGCCTGCACGTCCGGAGCCTGTGCTCCGTGGCGGGAGAGGCCACAGCAGTGAGAGGCCTGCGTACCGCAAAAAAAAAAAAAAAAAGGAGGAAAAAGAATGAAGCTGAACCCTTACCTAACACCATATACAAAAATGAACTCCATCGAAACACCACCAAACAACCTGTTAATAAAGCAAAACCATGTTTATTGGAATTCACTGCAGTAAGTGAGGACACTACCTTGACAAAGTCTTAGTAGTATCTCAAAAGGAACAAATTAGAACTGGGTTATATAGAAGGTTATGGGATTTAGGTGTTTGGGGGAACTTAAGATACTTTTAATTTACATTGCCAATAAGAAATATATGAAAGTTCTATTTTTCTACAACTTTGTAAAGTAAGGTAGGAATCTGGTTTTATTTTTCTTCAGATGGTATACCCAGTTCTAATATCATTTCTTGAATAATCTACTTTTCCCCCCTGATCAGCAATGTCACCTTTATCATTCACTAAATTATCTTATGTATTTGGATCGATTTCTGGACTCCATTATAGTCTATCTGTTCATATATACTACCAAGCTATTTTAACTATTATAGCTTTATAATATATTTAAGAATCTAGTGTGACTAGATTCCTTTTCAAAACTTTCCCAGCCACTATTGTAAGTTTATTTCCATATAAACCTTAGAATCAGCTTAAGTACACCAAACACACGCTTGGTATTTTAAATTGGATTGTATTAAACTTACTGATTAACTTAAGGATTCTGATAATTTTCTACTATTGACTCTATTCAAAACAAGATACGACTTTACATTCTGACTTTACATTCTGACTTTATGTCTGCTTGGAGCTTTAGATTGTATTTGGTGTTTACCTGTTTTTTCTCTCCACAAACAGGTCTCTTTATTTGACCTGTCCCTAATATGTAACCCACACAACCTTGTGGATCTCTCTGGCCTCAAAATTCCCATCGTTGGCCTATCCTCTGTCATTTGAATTCTATTTCTGACATGTTATCTCCAAGTTCCTGTTTCAATATTGCCAAATACTGAGAAGAAGGGTCATCTTAATTAAGCTTTCAATTTTTAGCTGTTAAGATTACTTTGGTGGGGGACTTCCCTGGTGGTCCAGTGGTTAAGACTCCACACTCCCAATACAGGGGGCCTGGGTTCAATCCCTGGTCAGGCAACTAGATCCCACATGCTGCAACTAAGAGCCCACAACCTGCAACTAAAAGATCTTGCATGTCAACAAAGACCCCACGTGCCACGACAAAGACCTGGTGCAGCCAAATAAATAAATATTTTAAAAAGGAAAAGATTACTTTGGTGGAAAGGCAAGAGAGGCACTATCAAAAATGCCTCTATATGGATAAGGATCAAAAGAAAATCAGATATGATACTATTTTTTTTAAGATTTGGTTATAGTATATAACAACAGCCTAGGAAAATACGGTACTATTCTGAAGTTTCACTTCTTAAAAAACATTTTGACTCCTCTATAACACAAAATATGTTTCTCAGATATGAAATAGTTCATAGTAGTTTTCAGAGTTATCCTTGTCTATTTTCTTATCAGAAAGCCTGGGGAAAAATGGTTATTCTCACAGAAGAAACTAACACAACATTGTAAAAAAAAAAAAAAAAAGTTATTCTCAGTTTTCTGGAAGCCTAAATGTTCTTAACAGTTTTAGTTGGAATTTTCTTGAGACTCTCTAAAATGAAGCACAATTCCCCAAATATGTTTAGGAAATTTAAAAATTAACTTCACAATTAAGGAATAAAATACATAAAATAAAATGCTAATTAGAGGGGAGAAAATACTCACCTTTTGCCATTTAAGTTCTTGTGTCTCCATAATAATTTTACCAATTTGCTCTTCATACTGAGCTTCTGCTTCCTAAGTCAAAAAGAAGAAAAATACTAGGAAAATTAGGACTTGAAAATTTCCAGTTTCAACTCTTTCTAGAGAGATAAAAAGAGCATCCTCCCACATTTACAACAAGGAAAAGGGCTAGAAAAATTGCAAATTAAATAGCCAAATCCATCAGAGAACTGAGGTCCCAGATCGACCAAGTAATCCAAAATCTGGATAGAGAAACGGGTTACTGCAGGGAGAACAGAACCACAGCATTTGCTTACCTGGGACATAAGCCATTGAGTACCGATTTTAAAACTCAGCTAAAAGTCCTTAATAAATTTTTAAAGGCAGAACATGGGCTGGTGTAAGAACATGAATCTCCTGAGGTCCCCAGAAATAAAGAAGTTTATATCTTCTAGAAATAAGGAGGTTTATACCTTCTAACAGGTTTTTCTTCCATGAAACCCACCAGGTGGTTACAGGGAAGGATGGGAAGAATCTGAGAAAGCTTTTCTCCTGTGGTACTGGCTGGGGAGGAGAGCAGTCACAAGCCTTCTTCCCTAAATCTTCTACAGACCAAAAACCTTAATCTGCAGGGGATAGGACAACAAAAACTATATCTAAGGACACTAGTGGAAATCCTCTGCAGCGGGGGGGAAAGGGACCAGCAGACACCACTGAAAACTCTACCTAGACAGACCTGTCTTTCTTATCTCCTCTAAGGAACAAAAGCCTTAATCTACAGGGGGAAGGGCAATAAAAACTAGCCCATGAGAGCACTTATGGAAACCCACTGCAGCTGAGAGGAGAAGGCTAGAAAAATAAAACAGCTCTATCTTTGGGGAGGGGAAGGAATACATGCTAGGCCCACAATTAAATATGAAAGAGGGATCAGAATTCTTGTGGAGGCCTCACCTTGAGACTGGGGTTCACCGAAAACTGAGGCTTAATAGAAACATCAGAGAATGTTCCTATTCCCCACCTGCTGCCACCACCCAACTAACAAGTGTCAAGTAAAAAAACAGTGAGACATAGCTGGGAGAGCTGAAAGGATAGACTCTCTCTGGGAAGCAGCACAAAAGGAAGACCCAAAGTCAAGGGGGGAAGCCCAAAGCCAAGCAAGAAGCAGTTATTTAGAAAAACCCTCTGATTTCATTTAAAATATTGTAATACTCTTGAATTAGCCCACACAATAAACACAAGGTATCACTAGAGAAATCTGAAGCTTCTGTCAGAAACTTCAATAGGTAGACTTGAAAGCTGCCTGGTTGAGTGTTGAAGGCATACCCCAACACACACACACAGAGCTCTTCTGCAAAGACAGAGTTTTTTTGTTTGTTTGTTTTGGTTCCAGGTATTTAAGGAAATCTATGTCAAACAAAGCACTAGCTGATCACTAAGCTAAGAGCACGTGACAAAAACTGAAGACTTAACACAATTATTTCAGAAAAGTCACTACACAAACAAATAATGACAAAAACAAGAAGCAACCCTGAGAAGAGGTAGGAATCTTATTTCCAGAGTTGTCACATATTCAAAATATTCATGTCCATTTCTCAAAAAAAATTTACAAGGCATGCAAGCAAACAGAAAAGTGTGATCCAGTGCTTCCCTGGTGGCACAGTGGTTAAGAATCCACCTGCCAATGCAGGGGACACGGGTTTGTATTCTGGTCGGGGAAGATCCCACATGCCGCACAGCAACTACAGCCGTGTACCACAACTACTGAGCCTGCGCTCTAGAGCCCACATGCCACAACTACTGAAGCCCACATGCCTAGAGCCCATGCTCCGCAACAACAGAAGCCACCGCAGTGAGAAGCTTGTGCACCGCAACCAGAGAAAGCCCACGTGCAGCAACAAAGACCCAACGCAGCCAAAAATAAATAAATAAAATAATTATTTTTAAAAAATGTGTGATCCATACACAGGAAAAAAAAACAATTTAATAGGAACTGTCCCTGAGCAAGTGCAGACAACGGACCTAGACAAAGACTTTAATAAATCAATAATTTAAAATATGCTCAAAGTGCTAAAAGAACCATATACAAAAGTCCTAAAGCCATTAAAAAGTTAAGGGAATGCTACAAACAAGTTTATGCTCATAAATTTGACAACTTACAGAAACAGACCAATTCTTCTAAAACCACAAACTATCAGACCTCAACCAAGAAGATAAATAACAATCTTCAAAAGCCCTATAGTCATAAATTTAAAAGCTCCAAAAAAAGAAATGTACAGGCCCACATAATTTCACCATAGAATTCTGAATGATATGCATTCTGAAGTATTTAGGAAGTGCACTGATGCCTGCAATTTACTCTGGAATCGTCAAAAATAAAGCTGAAGGAGGGTTAAGTAGATGGATAGACGTGATAAAACAAGTACAGTAAAATGTTAATGGTGTATGAGTGTTCACTGTCAAATTCTGTTAGTTTTGCTGTATGTTTAACAATTTTCATAACAAACTGGGAGAAATCAAAGAGTGGATGTTAACAGATAAAATACATTTTGTTATGAAATATTTTCCTATGACTCTCTCACATGTTCTTTGTTTTATTACATACACACACTTATGCTATGGTATTCAAAGAGGCTTTCATGAAAGCTGTCTCACTGAAAATGCTTTCAGCAGCAAGTAGCAACAACAAACCCAGACTCACAATGGCTTATGGGACTTAACTGTTTCACATGACAAGTCCAAAGGCAGAGTCCTTCTAGAATTTATTTCAGTGGCTCAACAATATCATCAAGGACTATAATTCTGCCCATTTTCCATTTTGCCATTATCCAAGTGATTTTCCTTAAGCTTTTCACCCCTTGGCTACTTTAATTTTAAGCATCAAGGACGGAAAGGACATTATCCTACAGTAGAAAAAGTGTAATCTCTTATTAAAAGGATAACAAAACTTTTCCCAGAAGCTTCCTAATCATATCTTCTGATATCTCATTGGCCATAACTAGGTCACATGCCCACTCCTAAACCAGTTGCTGGTTGGTGAAATGCATTGAACCTTCCTGAGAGGTTAGGACAGTCAGGATTTACCTAACTCATATTGGTGAGAGTTGGACCCTAAGACACAGTCAAGGTTCTTCCAGCATGGAATAAGGGACAGAATGTATACAAACAAGGTATGCTATGTGATAAATAAAGTGAGGAGAGAACAGAAGCTCTCAAAGTAATACGTACCTACAGTCAAAACGTTGAAAAAAGAAATAAGTGTATACACATTTTTGGGGGGAGGTGTGTAGAACATATAACATGCATATCTTCCCAAAGCAGGTGGATTGAAAATGTACAAGATACAGCTTTCTTCATATGGGCCTGGTTATACACTTCTCTTTTATTTTTTTTTTTTATTTGTTTTATTTTTAGCTGCATTGGGTCTTTGATTCTGCACGTGGGCTTTCTCTAGTTGTGGCGAGTGGGGGCTACTCTTCATTGTGGTGCGTGGGCCTCTTATCACAATGGCTTCTCTTGTTGCAGAGCACTGGCTCTAGGTGTGCGGGCTTCAGCAGTTGTGGCCCGCGAGCTTCAGTGGCTGTGGCTCGCAGACTCTAGAGCACAGGCTCAGTAGTTGTGGCGCACGGGCTTAATTGCTCTGCGGCACGTGGGATCTTCCAGGATCAGGGCTCGAACCCACGTCCCCTGCATTGGCAGGTGGATTCTTAACCACTGCACCATCAGGGAAGCCCTACACTTCTCTTTCAGTGGCTACAGGGGATTCTCAGATCTTACTATGATTTAGATATTGTTCTAAGCACTTTTTATACATTAATTTAACCTTAGGTATAATTTTATGTGTTACTTGTATTCTTGTTACTGCCATTTTATAAATGAGGAAACTGGGTTATCAGCAAGAGGATAAATAACTTGCCTAAAGTCATATAGCAGGTAAACAGCAGAGCAAGTATTTGAACCTAGATGATCTGTCTCCAGAGTCTCTTAAACATGCCATTATATCACCTTTAAGAAACTGTGGGTTGTGTAGGACAGTATGAATTGCTATAATATACTCCTTTCCTTCAAAAACTTCAGAATTTAATCTTCATATCCCATAAAAGTTAGAAAAACATTCAAAATCACACTACCTATTTTAAATATACAAGTACATTCTGATTATTTGGTTGAACACTTCAAAATAAGAAATATTTGTTGAAAGGAAAGGCAAAAAACTTTTAAATTGTTATGGATATTCTAATATTAATATTTTTCTATTTGAGAAGTCTTTGTAATAGATTAAGTTGACTAACATGAAAACAGTAGTTTAAATACGAATTAGGAAAGAGATTTTTTTTAAAATGTGAACTTTTAGGCTATGCCATGCATATTAGAGATATTTATCTTGGATATTTTATAGATAATCAAACCAAGAAACTCTCGGAAAGAGAGATTAGTATTGTATTAGACAACATGAGGAACTGAATTGGGCAATTTCGTAGGAGGTGGATTATGAGTTTGAAAAGGAGAATAAAAGTACCCAGTAACAGTTTTGGCTGCTTGGACAAGTGCCTGGTGTATGTACTATGTCCCTAAATCTGTTCAGGGTCAAGAATTGAAGAGGCCTGACCAATACACAGCCCATCTTGTAAAACTACAGCCTGAAGCAAGTACTTCAAAAAAAGCATGGCACTTTCTAAAGGTTATAAAGAGTAAATAAACCATCAAATTACTCCTCTTTTATTGTTTTTATAAAAACACTTAAATCCTTGTAGTCCTAAGGCAGCTAATAAAAAATAAACACTTTTAAGGTTCTATCTTGTATACTTTATTGAAGTTACACATGGGATTTTCTTACCAAATTTAATATATATTTTCTCATTGGCAATTTAATAAGAATTTTTATTAATAACTTTTGAAAGCTGCTTGAAGAATGAATAAAAATGAAAAGTTCAAATAAAATGTAAATAATAATTTTTAATAAAAAGCATGAAGTTAAATCAAAATCCTAATGTAGTAGAAGCATATTATAATGTTATCTTTCAGCAATGTGGATAATACTCATTTTATCAGTTTTCTATGCAGTATAAAGATACAGATTCTACAAATCATTATAATTACAAAGGGGTATGATTTCACTCATAGCATAACTAACTTTATGGGGCATTAAAATGCTGCTTAATGTTATTTACCACATATTATACCAATAATTACCCAGTTTCCTTCACAATTTCCCTAGCAAATCATTGTGGGTTTTTTTGTTGTGTTTTGTTTTGGCTGTGCCCCGCCAAAAGGTCAAAACACCAAAAATGAAGAGAAAAAAAGAGACAATAGAAATGGATCTACAAGGGGTCCAGATATTGGCGTTTATAGACACAGACCTGAAGTAGATAAAACTAATATGCTCAAGAAATTATATGACAAAATAAATTTCAGCAGAGGAATGAAAGTTATAAAAGTAGAACCAAATGAAAATACTAGGACTGAAAATTTAAGAAGTGAAATTAAGAACTCAGTAGATTGACTTAATCATCAGATTAGGTAAACTGAAGAGAAAATTCATTAACTGAAAGAACAAAAAAAAAATAACCAGACTGAAACATGGACAGATAAAGAAAAAGAAGGAAAATATAGACAAAAAATCAATAATTATATAGAAGATTTGAACAAGACTGACAAAGTTGACCAAATTCACAGTCATAGCATACTGCACCCAAGAAATACAGAATACATATTATATTCATGTTCATCTATGTTGGAGTATTTACCAACTTGATTATATGCTTGGCTAGAAAGAAAAGCTCCAAAAATATTAAGTGGTTGAAATTATATAGTGCTTACAATCTGACATAGTAAAATTATGCTAAAATTCAATTTTTAAAAGTTAATAAAAAGTAAAATTAAAAAAAAGTAAAATAAAACTCCCAAACATTTATAAGTGAAGTAGTACACGTCTAAATAACGCATGGGTCAAAGAATAAATTACAATGAAAATTAGAAAGTGGGCTTCCCTGGTGGCGCAGTGGTTGAGAGTCCACCTGCCAATGCAAGGGACACGGGTTCGTGCCCCGGTCTGGGAGGATCCCACATGCCACGGAGCGGCTAGGCCCATGAGCCATGGCCGCTGAGCCTGCGCGTCCAGAGCCTGTGCCCCGCAACGGGAGAGGCCACAACAGTGAGAGGCCTACGTACCGCAAAAAAAAAAAAAAAAATTAGAAAGTAATTTGAACTGAATGATAATGAAGATAAAATCTACATAAATTTGTAGAATCCAGCTAAAGGCATGCTAAGAGAAAAGTTTAGAGCCTTAAATACTGTATATTAGAAAAGAAAAAAAGGTTAAAATTAATCAACTAAATACCATCTTCAAAAGTTCAAGACAAAAAAACAACAAATTAAAGTAAGGAAATAATAAAGATAAGAGCAGATAGTAATAAAACATAAAACAAATATGCAAGAGAATCATCAAAGTCAAAATTTAATTCCTTAAAAAGACTAACATAATTGATAGAAAGACTGATCCAAAATTCCTACTCATTCATATCTTTGCATGAGTTACTTCTTCCATGAAGCTTACCTCACTCCCCTTAGTAAAGTTAGGCATTTCCTTAGCCACACTCTCACAGTATATTCTGCACTCCTTTATTATTACATGGTATTATAATCTCTAAAACCTGTCACAGTAAGTGCTCAGGAAACATTAAGTGAATGACCAAATATAGTCTTGCTTACTTAATATCTCTCAAAAATAAAAAAAAAAGAATCACATTAATTTGTATTATACTATTTCTTGAATTTTCACTGTTTCAAAGTTCTAATTTCTTTTTACAAACTTTTTATTTTGAAATAATTTTAGATTTACAGAAGACTTGTGTAAAGATAGTAGAGTTTTTGTATACCCTTTACCCAGCTTCCCTAATGTTGAAATCTTACATAAGTAGGATATACTTATCAAGGTTAAGAAAGTAACATGGTAACAATATTATTGATTACACTATAAAGTTTATATATTTCACTAGTTTTTCCACCAATATCTGTTCCAGAACACAAAATGGGATACCATGTTACATTTAATCATGTCTCCTTAGACTCCTCCAATCTGTGAGAATTTCTCAGCCTTCCTGTTTTTCATGACCTTGATACTTTTGACAAGCATTGTTGAGGTATCTTGCAGAATATTCCACATATGGGGTTTGTCTGATATTTTCTCATGATTATACTATGTTTCGGGGAAGAATACCACAGAGGTAAAGATCCCTTCTCATCACATCATATCATGAGTACTTCATATTCACATGAATTATTGATACAATATAAATTCTTTCTGGGGATCTTAACCGTAATCACTTAGTTAAGGTGGTATCTGCCAGGTTTCTCCACAGTAAACTGTATTTTTAAAAACATACTGTGTTTTAAAAAAAACACAGTATTTTTCCCTTTATATTTTCTGTCTGTTAGAACTTAGTCCACAATCAAGGCAAGGGAAGTTAAGCTCCACTTCCTAGAGGGAGGAGTATCAAACAATATGTAAACATGTATAAAACCACCACAGTAACTTATTAAATAATTTGGGGAAGATATTGTGTGACTATGCAACTATTGTTTCTCCTAAAAGTTTCATCCACTAATTTTAGCATTCATCAGTGGATCTTCCCTGCAGGAATTATTACTGTGATGTTCTAAGGGTGGTTTTTATTTCTCTGCTTCCTCCTACATTTATTAATTGGAATTAAAGATTTTTCCCGAACAATAGCCAGCTCTACCCACCACCAGTCGCTCCATTCAGGAAACTTGCACAAGCCTCTTAGATAGCCTCATCCAACAGAGGGCAGACAGCAGAAGCAAGAATTACAATCCTGCAGCCTGTGGAACAAAAACCACATTCACAGAAAGGTAGACAAGATGAAAGGCAGAGGGCTATGCACCAGATGAAGGAACAAGATAAAACCCCAGAAAAACAACTAAATGAAGTGGAGATAGACAACCTTCCAGAAAAAGAATTCAGAATAATGATAGTGAAGATGATCCAGGACCTCGGAAAAAGAATGGAAGCAAAGAACAAGAAGATGCAAGAAATGGTTAACAAAGACCTAGAAGAAATAAAGAACAAACAAACAGATGAACAATACAATAACTGAAATGAAAATTATACTAGAAGGAATCAATAGCAGAATAACTGAGGCAAAAGAATGGATAAGTGGGGACTTCCCTGGTGGTGCAGTGGTTAAGAATCTGCCTGCCAATGCAGGGGACACAGGTTCGTGCCCTGATCTGGGAAGATCCCACATGCCACGGAGCAACTGAGCCCGTGTGCCACAATTATAGAGCCCGCGTGCCTAGAGCCCGTGCACCACAACAAGAGAAGCCACCGCAATGAGAAGCCTGCGCACTGCAATGAAGAGTAGCCCTTGCTCACTGCACCTAGAGAAAGCCCGCGTGCAACAACAAAAACCCAATGCAGCCAAAAATAAAATAAATAAACTTATTAAAAAAAAAAAAAGAATGGGTAAGTGACCTGGGAGACAGAATGGTGGAACTCACTGCTGTGGAACAGAATAAAGAAAAAAGAATGAAAAGAAATGAAGACAGCCTAAGAAACCTCTGGAACAACGTTAAACGCAACAACATTTGCATTATAGGGGTCCCAGAGGAGAAGAGAGAGAGAAAGGACCCGAGAAAATATTTGAAGATTATAGTTGAAAACTTCCCTAACATGGGAAAAGAAATAGCCACCCAAGTACAGGAAGTACAGAGTCCCATACAGGATAAACCCAAGGAGAAACATGCTGAGACACATAGTAATCAAATTGGCAAAAATTAAAGACAAAGAAAAATTATTGAAAGCAGCAAGGGAAAAACGACAAATAACATACAAGGGAACTCCATTAGGAAAACAGCTGATTTCTCAGCAGAAACACTACAAGCCACAAGGGACTGGCATGATATACTTAAAGTGATGTAAAGGGAAGAACCTACAACCAAGATTACTCTACCCAGCAAGGATCTCATTCAGATTCAATGGAGAAATCAAAAGCTTTACAGACAAGCAAAAGCTAAGAGAATTCAGCACCACCAAACCAGCTCTACAACAAACGCTAAAGGAACTTCTCTGAGTGGGAAACACAAGAGAAGAAAAGGACCTACAAAAACAAACCCAAAAAATCAAGAAATTGGTCATAGGAACATACATATCTATAACTACATTAAACATGAATGGATTAAATGCTCCAACCAAAAGACACAGGCTTGCTGAATGGATACAAAAACAAGACCCATATATATGCTGTCTACAAGAGACCCACTTCAGACCTAAGGGCACACACAGGCTGAAAGTGAGGGGATGGAAAAAGATATTCCATGCAAATGGAAATCAAAAGAAAGCTGGAGTAGCAATACTCGTATCAGACAAAATAGACTTTAAAATAAAGAGACTTACAAGAGACAAGGAAGGACATTACATAATGATCAAGGGATCAATCCAGGAAGAAAATATAACAATTATAAATATATATGCACCCAACATAGGAGCACCTCAATACATAAGGCAACTGCTAACAGCTATAAAAGAGGAAATTTACAGCAACACAATAATACTGGGGGACTTTAACACCTCGCTTACACCAATGGACAGATCATCCAAACAGAAAATTAATAAGGGAACAGAAGCTTTAAATAACATAATAGACCAGATAGATCTATTTGATATTTATAGGACATTCCAGTCAAAAACAGCAGATTACACTTTCTTCTCAAGTGCGCACAGAACATTCTCCAGGATAGATCACATCTTTGGTCACAAATCAAGCCTCAGTAAATTGAAGAAAATTGAAATCATATCAAGCATCTTTTCTGACCACAACGGTATGAGATTAGAAATCAATTACAAGGAGAAAAACGTAAAAAACACAAACACATGGAGGCTAAACAATACATTACTAAATACCCAAGAGATCACTGAAGAAATCAAAGAGGAAATCAAAAAATACCTAGAGACAAATGACAATGAAGACACGATGATCCAAAACCTATCGGATGCGGCAAAAGCAGTTCTAAGAGGGAAGTTTATAGCTATACAAGCCTACCTCAAGAAACAAGAAAAATCTCAAATAAACAATCTAAGCTTACACTTAAAGGAACTAGAGAAATAAGAACAAACAGAACCCAAAGTTAGCAAAGGAAACAAATCATAAAGATCAGAGCAGAAATAAATGAAATAGAAACAAAGAAAACAATAGCAAAGATCAATAAAACTAAAAGCTGGTTCTTTGAGAAGATAAACAGAATTAATAAGCCATTAGCCAGACTCATCACGAAAAAGAGGGAGAGGACTCAAATCAATAAAATTAGAAATGAAAAAGGAGAAGTTACAACAGACACCGTAGAAATACAAAGCATCCTAAGAGACTACTACAAGCAACTCTATGCCAATATAATGGACAACCTAGAAGAAATGGACAAATTCTTGGAAAGGTACAATCTCCCAAGATTGAACCAGGAAGAAATAGAAAATATGAACAGACCAATTACCAGTAATGAAATTGAATCAGTAATGTAAAAACTCCCAACAAACAAAAGTCCAGAACCAGATGGCCTCACGGGCAAATTCTACCGAACATTTATACAAGAGTTAACACCTATCCTTCTGAAACTATTCCAAAAAATTGCAGAGGAAGGAACATTTCCAAACTCATTCTATGAGGCCACCATCACCCTGATATCAAAATCAGACAAAGATACCACATAAAAAAGAAAATTACAGGCCAATATCACTGATGAACATAGATGTAAAATTCCTCAACAAAATACATGCAAATTGAAGCCAACAGTACATTAAAAGGATCATACACCATGATCAAGTGGGATTTATCCCAGGGATGCAAGGATTTTTCAATATCCACAAATCAATCAGTGTGATACACCACATTAACAAATTGAAGAACAAAAACCATATGATCATCTCAATAGATGCAGAAAAAGCTTTTGACAAAATTCAACACCCATGTATGAAAAAACTCTCCAGAAAGTGGGCATAGAGGGAACCTACCCAAACATAATAAAGGCTATATATGATAAACCCACAGCTAACATCATACTCAATGGTGAAAAGCTGAAAGCATTTCCTCTAAGATCAGTAACAAGACAAGGATGTTCACGCTCGCCACTTTTATTCAACATAGTTTTGGAAGTATTAGCCACAGCAATCAAAGAAGAAAAAGAAATAAAAGGGATCCAAATTGGAATAAAGAAGTAAAACTGCCACTGGTTGCAGATGACATGATACTATACATAGAAAATCCTAAAGACACTACCAGAAAACTACTAGAGCTCATCAATGAATTTGGTAAAGTTGCAGGGTAAAAAGTTAATAGACAGAAATCTGCTGCATTTCTATACACTAACAACAAAAGGTTAGAAAGGGAAATTGAGGAAACAATCGCATTTACCATAGCATCAAAAAGAATAAAATACAGGGACTTCCCTGGTGGTCCAGTGGTTAAGAATCCACCTTCCAATGCAGGGGATACGGGTTTGATCCCTGGTTGGTGAACTAAGATCCCACATGCTGCAGGGCAACTAAGCCTGCATGCCGCAACTACTGAGCATGTGTGCTCTAGAGCCCATGTGCCACAACTAGAGAGTCCACGTGCTACAACTACTAAGCCCACGTGCCACAACTACAGAGAAGACCATGCACCACAACAAAGAGCCTGTGAACCACAACAAAAGATCCTGCATGCTGCAGTGAGGATCCCACGTGCCACAACTAAGACCCAATGCAGCCAAATAAATAAAATAAAATTTTCTAAAAATATAAAATACCTAGGAAAAAACCAACCCAAGGAGACAAAAAACCTGTACTCCAAAAACTATAAGACACTGATGAAAGAAATCAAAGATGACACAGATGGGAAGATATACCATGTTCTTTGATTGGAAGAATCGATATTGTCAAAATGACTGTACTACACAAGGCAATCTACAGATTCAATGCAATCCCTATCAAATTACCAATGGCATTTTTCAAAGAACTAGAACAAAAAAATTTTTAAGTTGTATGGAAACACAAAACCCCCGAATAGCCAAAGCAATCTTGAGAAAGAAAAACAGAGCTGGAGGAAATAGGCTCCCTGACTTCAGACTATACTATAAAGCTATAGTCATCAAAACAGTATGGTACTGGCACAAAACCAGAAATATAAATCAATGGAACAGGAGAGAAAGACCAGAAGTGAACCTATGCACTTATGGTAAATTTACCTACAACAAAGGAGGAAAAATATACAATGGAAAAAAGTCACTTCAATAAGTGGTGCTGGGAAAACTGGACAGCTACATGTAAAAGAATGAAATTAGAACACTCCCTAACACCATACACAAAAACAAACTCAAAATCGATTAAATACCTAAATGTAAAATGGGGTACTAGAAAGCTTCTAGAGGAAAACCTAGGCAGGACAGTCTTTGACATAAATTTCAGCAACATCTTTTTGGATCCGTCTCCTAGAGTAAAGGAAATAAAAACAAAAATAAACAAATGGGATCTAATTAAACTTAAAAGCTTTTGCTCAACAAAAAAATCCATAAACAAAACAAAAAAAAGCTACAAAAGGGAAGAAAATATTTGCAAATGATGCAACTGATAAGGGATTAATCTCCAAAATACATAAACAGCTCATACAGTTCAATATCAAAAACAAACAAACAAACAACCCAGTCAAAAACTGGGTAGAAGATCTAAATAGACATTTCTCCAGAGAAGACATACAGATGGCCACAAGGCACATGAAAAGATGTTCAACATCCCTAATTATTAGAGAAATGCAAATCAAAAACTACAGTGAGGTATCACCTCACACCAGTCAGGATAGCCATCATCAAAATTTCTACAAATAATAAATGCTGGAGAGGGTGTGGAGAAAAGGAAGTCCTCCTACACCGTTGGTAGGACTGTAAATTGTTACAGCCACTATGGAGAACAGTATGGAGGTTCCTTAAAAAACTAAAAATAGAGCTACCCTATGATTCTGCAATCCCACTCCTGGGCATATATCCGGAGAAAGCCATAATTCAAAAAGATAAATGTACCTCAGTGTTCATTGCAGCACTATTTACAATGGCCAAGACATGGAAGCAACTTAAATGTCCATCAACAGATGAATGGATAAAGAAGATGTGATATAGATATCAATATATAGATATACACACAATCGAATATTACTCAGCCATAAAAAAGAATGAAATAATGCCATTTGCAGCAACATGGATGGACCTAGAGATTATCATACTAAGCGAAGTAAGTCAGTCAGAGAAAGACAAATATCAGATGATATCAGTTACATGTGGAATCTTAAAAAAATCATACTTACAAAACAGAAACAGACTCACAGACATAGAAAACAAATTTATGGTTACTAAAGGGGAAAGGTAGTGGGGAGGGATAAATTAGGAATTTGGGAGTAACATATACACACTACTGTATATAAAATAGATAACCAACAAGGACCTACTGTATACCACAGGGAACTATACTCAATATTTTGTAATAACCTAAATCACTTTGCTGTACACCTGAACCTAACACACATTGTAAATCAACTATACTTCAATAAAAAAATAAATTAAAAAAGAAAGAAATCTAAAATATTCGTACTGAGCTAAAACCAAGGTGTTGGATGGGCTGTACACCTTCATGAAGTCTCTGTGGGGGAACTCCTTGCCTCTTCCAGCTTCCACCTGCACACTTTGACTTGTGGCTTCTACCCTCCATCTTCAAAGCCAGCAGTATAACATCTTCAAATCTCTTTGACCACACCCTCTACTTCTGACATCACATCTTTTGCTCTGATTCTGATTATCCTGCTTTCCTCTTATAAGAACCCGTGGAACAAATTAGGCCCATCTGAATAATTCAGCATAATCCCTCCATTTCAAAATATGTAACTTTATCATATCTGTGAAGTCCCTTTTGCCATGTTAGGTAACATATTTACAGGTTTTGAGAGTTAGAATGTGGACATCATTGTCCACATTATTCTCCCTATCTTAGTGGATATATGGGTGTTCACTGTGAAATTCTTTCAACTATTATGCGTTTTTGAAATTTTCCTATTAAAATATGGATGAAAAATAAAATCCAGCAATATGGATAAAGTGTTGCCATTATGGTAAATGTGAAAATCGTAACTGTCATTTTCCAATGAAAGGAGGAATTTCCCCCTTTTTAAGAATAAAGTTCTCCTTTCAGTGGGGAATGTTATTAAAAGTAGTATACATTCAGGACTTCCCTGGTGGTCCAGTGGTTAAGAATCCACCTTCCAGTGCAGGGGACATGGGGTTTGATCCGTGGCTGGGGAACTAAGATCCCACATGCCACGGGGCAACTAAGCCCATGCACTGCAGCTACTAAGCACGTGAGCCACAACTAGAGAGCCCTGTGTGCCACAACTAGGGAGAAGTCCAAGCGCCACAACAAAGAGCCCATGCACCACAACGAAAGATCCCGCATGCCACGACAAAGATCCCTCATGCTGCAACTAAGACCCGATGCAGCCAAAAATAAAAATAAAATAAATAAATAAATATTAAGAAAACGTAGTACACATTCCTGCACTTGATTACTAAAAACCACTGTTCCTACTGTTACCCTGAAATTTTTCAGAAGATTTTTTTTTTTTTTTTTTTTTTTTTTTAAAAAGCCGTGATCTCACTGTTGTGGCCTCTCCCATTGTGGAGCACAGGCTCCGTACATGCAGGCTCAGCGGCCATGGCTCACGGGCCTAGCTGCTCTGCGGCATGTGGGATCTTCCCGGACTGGGGCATGAACCCGTGTCCTCTGCATTGGCAGGCGGACTCTCAACAACTGCGCCACCAGGGAAGCCCTCAGAAGATTTTTAAGGGAAGCTTATTTTTCATGGAAGAAATATAAACAGACAAAAATATAGTGTTTAAAACATAATAAAACAGAATATAAAGCTTTAAATAGTTACCTAAACTTGCTTTACTTAGAAAAGATAACATCTTAAGTTAATTTTATAATAGTAGTTATTTTCAATGCTTATCTAAGATACCTTTTTTTAGCGGGATTTCTTCTTTGTTTAATAGAGTTTTGTGATACTGATAGTAAGTAGCTTTATTTTTATTTATTTATTTAAAGTAGAGGGAAGGATTATTTATTTATTTATTTATTTTTGGCTGTGTTGGGTCTTCGTTTTGTGTGAGGGCTTTCTCTAGTTGAGGCAAGCGGGGGCCACCCTTCATCACAGTGTGCGGGCCTTTCTCTGTCGTGGCCTCTCTCGTTGCGGGGCACAGGCTCCAGACGTGCAGGCTCAGTAGTTGTGGCTCACGGGCCTAGTTGCTCCGCGGCATGTGGGATCTTCCCAGACCAGGGCTCGAACCCGTGTCCCCTGCATTGGCAGGCAGATTCTCAACCACTGCGCCACCAGGGAAGCCCGTAAGTAGCTTTATACACGATGAGCATTGTGGTAATTAAATTTTCTTATTATGACAACAAATCGCAATATTTTTAAATCCTAGAACAGGGTTTATATAATAAAAATGTTGTTTCAGATCTCTTTTTCTCTCACTTATACCTTATTTTCAGGAAGTTAGCAAATTCTATTGATTCTCCTTTCTGTCTCTTTTGTTCTATCTTCAGTTACACATAAGTCCTAGTGACCACATCCCTAGATCATTATTACAGTGTTTTAGAGTTTATTTTCTTCTTTTCAGAATCTTACTAACTCCAACCTATCTAAGAGCTGACAACATGCTCTGCAAATTCAGACCCACAGAATCTCAGAAATGAAATGCTTTTAAGGGTTTTTGTCCAATACAGATCTCCTGCTAAAACCAAACATCTTTTACAATTTTATACTAGATATCTCCTTTCTAAAAATCTCAAGGTTATCACTTCCAAAAATAAGGATAGTTTATTATTTGAACTCAGAATACTTACTACATACACTTATTCTGTCACTTAATCATGTTACTTGTTTCATATTTAATCATTTCATTGGCACCCATTTTACAGCCGTAACAAAACTATAATCTCCTGAAAGAGCAGTTCTTTTTTTTATCAGCCATAGTATCCAACTGTAATGCTATCTATGAATTCCAAGGCACTCAGTACTAGCTGACTTACCAAATCTCTGTTTTATTTTTCACTTTAGTTTATAACTTCTTCTTTTCCATCTCCTGATGTTGACTAAATCTGACCTTTTCTCTTTTACTCTGTTATCTGGGCTGTATTTCTTCTTTCTAAATAAGAGGTTATTTCATTGTCTTTTTTTCTCCCTTAAGACAAAATCAAGTTCTCTGATTTAAAAAAGCATTTTAAAAAGAAACTTACCCTTCTCATACGTAATTCTTCTAATGCTTCCAGTAAACTTGTTTTGAAATCTAATAGCTGAATAGAAAACAATGTCTCTGAAGAACTTTGAAGAGTGAAGACAGATGATGCTAACTCAGTCTTAAAATCATTCTCCATATTAACATTTATTTCCTGTAATATAAAAAGGTTTTTTTTTCTTTTGCAATTCAATTTATCTGCTGTTTTACAACTTATATTTCCAAAGGCTTTACAATGTCACATTTTCTTGTTTTTTGATACAATGCTTTAATAGTTCAATCAAAAGAGATATCCTATGATGTAATATTTAGCTCTTCCTTGAAGCTGGAACTCAGCAATTTATTTCCTATGAAATAACAATGGAATACATTTCCTTAAATTGGTTGTGTAACAGATTCAAGATGTTATACAGAGAATCATTACTAATATCTTTAGTTTCCATTTTTAGGATAAAGCCAAAGGTCTTGAAATTTTGCCTGAGCTTAGTTATCAGTCTTCCCTTTATGACCACTGCAGGGCAGAAATGGCCTTTAAGGAGCCATCAAGCCACAGCTCCAGGACCAGGGGTTGAGGTAAGGCAGGGTTACCCAATGCCAAGACTCTGCGTAGGGAAGCCTGTCAAGCTACTGCCCCTTAAGGGAGATGCTAAGTTTCCAGCACCCAGCTCTAAGCTGCGACACTAAGAGTGAAACTGCCAGGATCACTTACAAAATCCCATTTTAACCCACTACATACTACCATTAACAGATCGGGAGTTAAGTGTGAAAGCCAGCTTAAAAATAACATTCCATAGAATTGAAAGGCTTTGGCTCTAATCTTGTAAGGTAGGGCCTTCTTTACAAGGTATGTCTGTTACCTGGGTAGAACTCGGCTGTTTGTCATTACCCATAAGCAGTGTTAGCTTTGAAGGGCAGACCAGACACCAAGTAGGAAACCCCAAACAAATAAAGTCCAAAAAGCAAATCATAAGATGAACTGGACACAGGATAGATACCAACCTCTAGAGCTGCTGGGTATTTCCTAAACTTTGTAACATCTGCCTCGAATCTCTGTTACTTTGTAGGGGAACTTGGTTTTTAATCTCTCACAGTTACCTGAGGGAAGAAATGATTCATACATTAAATAATCCAAATTGCTTAAAAACCAAAAGGAAAAAATAAATCAAAAACACATCTTTTAAGAAATTGACCTGTTTTTCATGATACTATTCTATATCATTCTATAGCTCTTGGCAGCAAAAATATCACTGGCAAAAATAATAACAGACAATTTACAGAAGAGAGACTTCAGTCTGGAAATTAAAATCTTGACTGTGTAACCTGGAGTAGACTGAAGTTCCCATTATCGTCTTCACAGGACGGCTCAGTCAGACTTTTTTTTCCAGCTGCACCGTGCAGCTTGCAGGATCTTAGTTCCCCAATCAGGGATCGAACCCGGGCCCTCGACAATGAAAGCAAGGAGTCCCAACCACTGGACCACCAGGGAATTCCCCAGACTTTCTTTCAGACATGGCCAAAGGAGAAAGTGCTAAAAACTACTAAACTACAGTATTAAGAAGGGGGAGAGGGAGTAAATTTATAACCAATTTTATTACCCAAAATAGAAAAAGATTCATACATGCTCTCATGGGAAGTGACATGGGAATTCAGAAACAGCTAAGACTTTGAGAAGGCTAAAGGTAAAGCTGCCGGTGTTTTAGTTTATGTATTTTACAATGTTAGACATCGTGATCTAGGGCTCACACACATCTAGAATGGTCCCATTCATTATGGAGCTTACACAGCGCTTCTTTCTTATGCATGAGGGGTCTCTAAGCACAGTGGTCCAGAACAGTCTCTCTTGCCATCTTTTATAAGCAGGGACTAAACATACCAAAGCCAAACAACTCTGCTCATATTGTTAAGTCACCGTATTTTTAAAAACCCCTTCCAAATTACTGAACATGAATCGAAGTCATGACAACAGTCCAGAGTTAAGATGTGACAGTACCCCAACTTTTAAATGGAAGTGGTAGGCATAAATATGTCAAATCTAAAGGTTTTGGGACTAAGACTGGAACTTATTTAAACTTCGCTGTGGCCCTTATACATCCCATTTTTCACTTAACCCGCTTTGCTTCATTCTTTGCACCCCAGAGGTAATCATTTCCCAAAGCTCTCCTTCGGGCTCTCCCTCCCTCCCCACTCCTGTCAGCTGTGGCCCACCAGTCATAGGATGGTCCAAACTCAAGCTTCAACCAGCTGTGGGAGGGCTGCTAGTCCAGTCCCTCCTCACCATTTTATGCCCCTCCCACCATAACCCACACAGCAAAGCAAAACAACTTCTCTTCCCAAGTTAACTCTTTTCCATGGATGTTACCATTTTTTTCTATGTACTCAAGTTCAAACTCCAGCCCTTTTTTTAAAGATTCAGTCGCGTTAGTCCTCTCACATGTCTCTTTTTTTTTTTGTATACATAGTTGTTAAGCAGTTTAAATTTTATTGACCTCCTGGTTTTTTAAACAAAATTTAAATTTAAGGTCACACTTCTAAGTTTGATGCACTATATACAGATCGTGCAGAGTATGACTATGAAGAGATACAAATTAGTCCATGCGGAAAAAGATTTACTAGAGTACAGAATCATTTTCATAAATACATGTCTCTATCTTATACTCCCAGGTGAGTCAGGACCCTCACCACTTTGTTGAATTATTGGGTTGGCCAAAAAGTTCGTTCGGGTTTTCTGTAAGATGTTATGGTACTTTTTGGCCAACCCAATACAACACTTTTTGTTGAATAAAACTGGTTTTGGGGGACTTCCCTGGCGGTCCAGTGGCCAAGATTCCACCTTCCAATGCAGGGGACCCAGGTTCAATCCCTGGTCGGGGAACCAAGATCTCACATGCCACACAGCCAAAAAATAAAATTAAAAAACAAACAAACTGGTTTTCAGCCATATAGGTACTCTCCATCCACTCTAATTTCTCCTATAAAATACTGCTGGTTGAAATTCCTACAGCACATTTGTGTCATTTCTCTACTCAGTCTGGATTAGCCCCTTATTGCCTACGGGATAAAAATCTATAAGTGAAGAGAAACACTACTACTTTACCCCATTCTCCTTGGCCTATTTCCCAAAGCCTCACAAGCCTTCCCTCTGACAGGATGGTCTCGAGAAGAATCCTGCGCTGGCTGCCCATTTGAGCTCATGCTACTGTCTCCATTCCCACTCCAAACTTGCTCCTCTTTTGTCTCCAAACCACAGAACCTAAAACTGTGTCGAAATTCTCTGCCTCCACATGGACTGCCCATTCTGTTTTAACTAAAAAAAAACTTACTTAGGTTTTTCAAGTAGAAGCACAGTTACCATAAAAATATAACAACCTGTATCCCATAACCCTCCAGGTTTAACACTGAATAACAGTTTTGTCATCATTGCTATTCTGATCTTCATACACAAAACAGCAACAATGATCCTATTCTATTTCTCTGTGGCTGAGGCTTTTTCTGTTACCTTAGTACCCTTAAGACCAAATTTTCTGCCCTTTAACACCCAAAGGCTGGGTTCCTAATGTTACAGACAAGGCTTGACCTATCACTAATCCCTTCATACAACGGCTGAGATGGATACTGTGCTTCCTAAACTTTGCTTTTATATAAAGCATTTTGTAAGGGTGGTGTGAATACTAATTAACAGCAATGCAATCCTTAAACCCAAGAAAGTTAAAAAAGAAGGACTGGGATAACTGCCTTTTACTAAAAACCAAGGCATTTCAACGTCTTTCTCAACCCAGAAAATGTATGAATCAGGCTGCAAGAAGCTCTTCTTTTTTTTTTTATTAATTTATTTTTTATTTATTTTTGGCTGCATTTGGTCTTCATTGCTAAGCGCGGGCTTTCTCTAGTTGCGGCAAGCGGGGGCTACTCTTCATTGCAGTGTGCGGGCTTCTCATTGCGGTGGCTTCTTTTGTTGTGGAGCACAGGCTCTAGGCACGCAGGCTTCAGTAGTTGTGGCTCACGGGCTCTAGAGCACAGGCTCAGCAGTTGTGGCGCAGAGGCTTAGTTGCTCTGCAGCATGTGGGATCTTCCTGGACTAGGGATCGAACCTGTGTCCCCTACATTGGAAGGCGGATTCTTAACCACTGAGCCACCAGGGAAGTCCCAAGAAGCTCTTCTTTTTAACTTTTCATTTTAATAATTGATTCACAGGTGGTTGCAAAGAAATGTACAAGGAGTCCTATGCACCATTCACTCAGCCTCTCCTAAACATCTTATATAATAAGAGTACAATATAAAACTGTGTATTTGACATTGGTACAAGTCACAGAGCTTATAATGATCCTACCAATTATACATACACTAGTTTGTGTATGTGTCTTTGTGTGTTTATAATTCTGTGCAAGTTTATTATTTGTATAGCTATACCACTACAATCAAGATACAGAAGTGTACCATTAACACAGGCTCCCTCATGCAGGTTCTTTGTCTCCATACCCACTACACTGATCTTTTCTCTATCTAATTTTGTTATTTCAAGAATATTATAAATTGGAATCATATATCATGCAATCCATTGAGATTGGATTCTTTTCACTCATAATAATTACTTTGAGATTTGTCCAAGTTGTTGTGTGTATCAATAGTTCATTCCTTTCTATTGCTGAGCAACATTCCATGGTGTGGATATACTATGGTTTGTTTAACTATGCACTCATTGAAAGACATCTGAGTTGTTCTGTTTTTGGCTCTTATGAATAAAGCTGCTATGAACATTCATGTACAAGTTTCTAACATGAACACATGTTTTCATTTTTTAGTTGTAAGTGTCCAAGAGTGCAACTGCCAGGCTGAATAAATATTGAGTCAATTTTCCGTTTTAAAAGAAACTGCCTATTTTTCAGAGTGGTTATACCATTTTACATTCTGTTTGGTTCTGTACAAGTATCCAGTTTCTCCAAAGCCCCATCAGCATTTGGTGGTATCACTATTTTTTTTTAGCCATTCTGACAGGTATTATATTAGTAAGTGTTCTTCACAGAAACAGAGCCAATAGAATGTGTATATATAGAAAGAGATTTATTTTAAGGAATTGGCTCATGTGATTGTGGGGTCTGGCAAGTCTAAGATCTTTTGGGCAGGCCAAAAGGCTGGAGACCCAGGAAAGAGGTAATATTGCAACTCAAGTCCAGAGGCAGTCTGGAAGCAGAATTCCTTCTTCCTTGGGAAAACTCAGTCTTTTTCTCTTACATCCTTCAACTGATTAGATGAGGTCCATCCACATTATAAAGGGTAATCTGCTTTACTCAAAGTCAACTGACTTAAATGTTGATCTCATCTAAAAATTATCTTCACAGCAATATCTAGACAGTTGTTTGACCAAGTATCTGGGTACTGTAAGATCCTGCATGCCTAAGACCCAGCGTAGCCAAAATAAATAAATAAACATTTTAAAAAGAATATATGCTTAGTATGTTTAAAGAAATAAAGTCAATAGAAAAGGAACAGTCTCTTTGTTAAATGGTGTTGGGAAAACTGGGCAGCCACATGCGAAAGAATGAAACTGGATCATTAACTCACACTGTACACAAAAATTAACTCAAAATGGATTAAAGACTTGAACAAAAGACCTGAAACCATAAAACTCCTTGAAGAAAACAGGAGTTAAGCTCCTTGACAACAGTCTTGATGATGATTTTTTGGAGTTGACACCAAAAGCAAAAATAAACACCTGAGACTACATCAAACTAAAAAGCTTCTGCACAGCAAACAAAAACAAAAACAAAAATAAAAAAACAAAAAAAATCAAGAAATGAAAAGGCAAACTACCAAATGGGAGAAAATATTTGAAAATCATATATCTGATGAGGGGCTAATATCCAAAATACATAAAGCACTCATACAATTCACTAGCAAAAAAAGCAAACAATCCAATTTAAAAAGGCAGAAGCTCTGAATAGACATTTTTCCAAAGACAACAAACAGATGGCCAACAGGTATATGAAAATATGCTCAACATCACTAATCATCAGGGTAAGGCAAATAGAAACCACAATGAGATATCACTCCACACCTGTTAGAATGGCTATTATCAAAAAGACAAGAAAGAACATGTGGAGAAAAGTGAACCCTTGTGTACTGTTGGTGGGAAAGTAAATTGGTACAGCCATTATGGAAAACAGTATGGAGGTTCCTCGAAAAATTAAAAATAAAACAACCATATTATCCAGCAATTGCACTTCAGGACATTTATCCAAAGAAAATGAAAACACTAACTTGAAAAGATATACGTACCACTAGGTTCACTGCAGCATTATTTACACTATCCAACATATGGTAACAACCTGAGTGTCCATTAATGGATGAATGGATAAAGAAGATGTGGTATATACATATGTATATAATGGAATATTATTCAGCAGTAAAAAAAGAAGGAAATCTTGCCATTTGCAACAACATGGATGAACCTTGAGGGCATTATGCTAAATGAAATAAGTCAGACAGAGAAAGACAAATACTGTACAATCTCACTTATATGTGGAACCTAAAAAAAAAAAACCCAAAATTAAAAATAAAAAACCTCATAGGTACAAAGAACAGATTAGCAGTTACCAGATATGGGGGTGGGGGTGAAATTGGATGAAGGTAATCAAAAGGTACAAACTTCCAGTTCTAAAATAAATAAGTCATGGGCATGTAATATACAGCATGGTGACTACAGTTAATAATATTGTATTGTATATTTGAAAGTTGCTAAGAGAGTAAATCTTAAAAGTTTTATCACAAGGAAATAAACTATGTATGGTGACAGACGTTGACTTATTGTGGTGATCATTTTGCAATACATAACAAATACTGAATCATTATGTTGTACAACTGAAACTAATATAACATTACGTGTCAGTCATACCTCAATTTTTAAAAAGAAACAAAACATTTATTTAACTCAAGATTCTGAGGATTGGCAATTTGGGCTAGGCTCATCTAGGTAGTTTCTCTGTTCTCTGCTAGGGCTATTTATGAGTTTGTGATCAGCTGCCTGTCAGATGACTCTGCTTTAGGGGAATCACTGTCAGCTGGAGTACAAGGACAGTTGGGCCACATACCTTTCATCATTTATTAAGGTGGTCTAAGTTTGTTTTTATAGTGGCTGGACTGGGTTCCAAGAGGAAAAAAGCAGAGCATACAAGGCTTCTTGAGGCCAAGGCTCATATATCGTGTAATATTTTTTCTGTCATATTCTATTAGCCAAAGCAAAGCACAAAGCCATCCAAGATTCAAGAGGTGAAAAATACACTCCATTTCTTAACGTACAGCGATGCAAAGTCACGTTGCAAAGGGTGTATATACAGAAAGGGTAGAAATGGTGTCCATTTATGTAATACACCAGACACCCCTATGACCTGGGAATTACTTTCTTCTGTATATATCCCTACTCCCATTTTGATCTATAAATCTTACCATACTTCAAGGCTCCACTAAAACGTCTCTTCCCCCAAGAAGTCATTTTGGTCTCATTAATTAGAGTGGTTCTCTCCTTTTGCTGAGCAGCTATAATAATATCTAACTATCTTAAAATACATGTTATATCTAGAGTCACAGTAACTAATTCCCAAACATCTTCTTCACCATAGAAGATTAAACTAAACCAATTACATAATCCCATTACTCCTGCCATTGATTGATTTATAAATAGCAAGCAACTCAATCTTGGCCAAAGAGTTCAGAAGGAAAGTGTATTCTGAAGGGAGGCTTCTGGGAAAGCTCTCCTTGCTCCTAGAAGTCACAGGAAGAAATGAGCCTTTTCTTATGCTGGATATTGTTTTGTCTAGTCTTAACACCTGGAATTGCTGAAGCCACATTTCACCACAAGGTAAGTCAGCTTGAGGGCAGTGATAATAATATAGAAATAATAAAGAAAGAAACCTGGTCCTTGACAACACTGCTCAGGCACCAACTATACCAAACCAGGAATCTACTCAACCTCTACGCTTGCATAATGTTAGATAATAAATGTTCTTGTTTAAGACAGTTTCAGTCAAATTTTATATTACCTGCTGCAAAGGAATTCTAATCTACCATGCTACTATATCATTGAGAATCTATTATAACTATGTATGTCTACATATATTTACAAGTAATTATTGTTATATAAGACAACTCTTACATTAGATGACCCCTAAGGGCAGGGTCATGTCTTATTTAATTTTCTTTCTTTGCTTTGTTTTGTTATTTAATTTTAACCAAAGTAATATTTGCATTTGGTTAAAAAAGAAGAGCTGATAAGAAACACTGGAAAACAGTGATCATATGGTCTACATTTCCCCATTCCCACTTCCCCATTTCCCCATTCCCACTTCCCAGAGTCTGCTACTTTCAATAATTTTGGCCGTTTCTTCTGATATATACCTTTATATTTCCAAATAATGTAACTCTATTTCTTGATGTATCCATTTTACTGTACTTTTTACGTGCTGTTATAGTAATTGATTTAGCTCACTTACATCACACACAATTACCACCACTTTCCCTTCTTCCATCTTCAGTTTTTGATTGGCTCAAAGGTCACCTTACATCAGTAGTTCTAAAACTGTGGGAAGGAGGGTCTGCAAGGTTAAAAATATTTTCACTATAATACTACAGTGTTATTTGCCTTCTTTATTTTTATTTTCTCATTAGTGTACTGTGGAATTTTCCATAAGCTACATACTATGATACTGCAAAAGCATGCAGAAGCAGATATGAGAATCCAGTTGTTTCCTTTTAAACCAGATATGAAAATTTGCAAATAGAAAATAATGCCATTTTTAACCACTAAATATTTTTGCTTAAGGAAATGTTATTTTTTATAAAAATGTTATTTCATGTTACAATTTCATGATTTGTTATTTTTATTTGAATAAACATTTTAAAATTTTCTGTTTTAATTTCTCATCTCATACAGAAAAGAGCAAAAGATATATCCCATATAAATAAAAGCCCTTTTTAAGGTCTTTAATAACTTTTAAAAGTATAAAAAGGTCTCAAACCTTTGAGAACTACTGGTTTAAATTATTAAAACTTTGTAAATATTGTTTACTGCCAAGCCAAGTAAAATATAATTATATGTCCTTTTCAGTTGTCCTCAAGTTTAATAACTGTTGAGACTTTTTTCCATTTCTCACTTTGCTTTGTACCTGCCACTTACTTTCTCCAAATGATCCAAAAAATGTCAGTCAATAATTTTTCTATGTTTTCAAAAACATCAAATGATTCAAGACTCTCCCACATCCTTGCGTTCTGTTGCTCCAACCTAGCCTGGTTCAGATGTACAACCACTGTTTTCCAGTTTTCCACTGACATTTTCTTATATTGGAACTGCTGATTCCTGTCTTCTATGTCTTCTTCTTTTTTTTCTTTTAATTTTTTTTTTTTTTTTTTTGGTACGCGGGCCTCTCATGGCTGTGGCCTCTCATGTTGCGGAGCACAGGCTCCGGACGCGCAGGTTCAGTGGCCATGGCTCACGGGCAGTGAGTCTTTATTTCTGTCCTGCACCTACGTTCTTCAGAACCTTTTTTTTTTTAGATTCCATGTATATGTGTTAGCATACAGTATTTGTTTTTCGGACTTATTTCACTCTGTATGACTGACTCTAGGTCCATCCACCTCACTACAAATAACTCAATTTCGTTTCTTTTTATGGCTTAGTAATATTCCATTATATATACGTGCCACAGCTTCTTTATTCATTCATCTGTCGATGGACACTTAGGTTGCTTCCATGTCATGGCTATTGTAAATACAGCTGCAGTGAACACTGTGGTACATGACTCTTTCTAAATTACGGTTTTCTCAGGGTATATGCCCAGTAGTGGAATTGCTGGGTCATATGGTAGTTCTATTTTTAGTTTTTTAAGGAACCTCCATACTGTTCAGCTATTCGGGGTCTTTTGTGTTTCCATACAAATTGTGAAATTTTTTGTTCTAGTTCTGTGAAAAATGCCAGTGGTAGTTTGATAGGGATTGCATTGAATCGTGTTTTTGTTTTATAAACATAAAAACCTCTCTTATCTGGTGATTATTTATATATTGTGTATATTCTTACATACATGTTTAACAGCGACAAATTCCTCCCATTCAATATTCACACCTCTTTGCAGTATGAGCTTTCTCGCTCCTCTCATCCAGAAATGAAATATATTTCTTAACCCTTCTGAATCTAGGCTAGCTGTATTACATTCTTTGATCAATACAATGTGAGAGAATTGACACTGTCTGAGTACCAGAATTTAGGTTTCAAGAAGTCTTGTAGTTTCTGCCTTTGAACTCTTGGAATACTTCCCAGAGATCACCATGTTATTAAGCAATCTGGGGTGAAAAAACATACAAAGAAAGCAACCCAGGAGTTCTATCTTTTCTATCTGAACTCAGCCCCAGGCAAACCCATCAATTAAATAAACTTGTATGAAACAGCTTACATAAAGTCAACAGATAAACATCCCAGTCAATCCACAAAATTATGAGAAATAATAAATTATTGTTGTTTTAGACACTAAGTTTTGAGTAGTTTCTTATTCTCTGCAACAGGTAACTGATACAGAAATGAATATTGGAAATGAAATGATGCCATACAAAACCATAGAATATGTAGCACTGATGCGGTGACTGCATGGTAAGCAGAGGCTAGAAGAGTGGCAAAAAGACTATGGAAACTGGAAGAGCCATGAGGAAGTGTTACTAGAGTCTGTAAAGATGGCACAAAATAACTGGCCAAAGTACTAAGGTAACTTGGAAGATAAAAAATGTACCTAATTAAAATGTGAATCTGACTAAGGAGATTACCAGGCAGAATGCTGAAGTGTCAACTAGTCTTTTTTTTTCTAGCTGAATATTAAAGCTATGTAAAGACAGATAAATTAAAGAAGGAATTGTTTAGGTTCATTAAGTCAAATTTGTAGGAAATATAAAGGGCCCAAGATGTGCTGGATTGGAAAATTAAAACCAGTTCACACTTCCAGTCTCTAATCAACAAAAATGTTCACAGTAAGAAAGAGCTCAAAATAAATATCAAAGCAAGACCCTTTAATGCCTCAGAAAATGCAAGGCAATGTTACTATATAAGAATCTCAAGGGCATTATCTCAGAGCAGCCTGATATGTCCAAAGCAGACAGAGGTCCATCTTGAAAACAATTATGGGTGTGGCTTTGGAGAAAAAATTCATAGGAAACTCAGAAAGTGTTATGATTTTTGTTTTGAGTTAGTTTATGGGTTTTTTGGTTTCAGTGTGTTTTTTTGTTTTTGTTTTTGGTTTTTTTGTTTGTTTAATAGTACTGGTAGGAGCACTGCCAGCTTGGACTAAAAAGGACTGAGACAGCTCAAAGTGAAGGAGCCTCTGGGCCACCAAAGTTCTACAGGTGGGAAGCAAGACTGAAACAGTTACTCAGTTGCAAACAGAGACCATTTCTCATGGAAAATGAAAAGTCTTTCAAAGAACTGAGCCAAGAATCCAGAGGTAGAGCCAAGAAGAAACCAACAGACTAGAGGAACACATCCAGGGAGCAGAATGGAGACTATAAAGAAAAACACTATTGTTTTCCTTCATACACAATACTTCGCTTCTGACACTTCTGGTCACCAAATGTGTAGGGGTTTTCCACACATCAAGCATTTCTGCAACACTAGCTGGGTGTCCTACAATTTAACTCAATTCTGACACTATCTACCTAGAAATAGAGTCAGATCCCACAGGTTAAGGGCTAAGTCCTACAAGACTGCCCCCCACCACCACATCAGATGCCAATCACAAATCCGGGTTGTCACCTGTACCTCTGACCAACTGCCTGTAAATCATGTAAATCAGAGATTTCCATGACCCCCCTCTGCAGGTTTGATTAATTTGCTAGAACAGCTCACAGAACTCAGGAAAAAGTTTACTTACTAGATTATCAGTTTATTACAAAGGACATTAAAAGATGTGAATGAACAGATAAACAGGGAGAGACCCAAAAGGGTCCCAAGCACAGGAGCATCTGTCCCTATAGAGTTTGGAGTGTGTCACCCTCTTAGCACATAGATGCATCCTTGTTCATCAATCCAGAAACTCTCCAAACCCCTATAGTTCAAGGAATTTTATGGAGGCTTCATTACATAGACATGATTGATTGGCCATAGTGACCAAGTCATTCTCTAGCCCCTCTTCCCTACCACAAGGTCTAGTTGAGGGTGGGGAGGCTGAAAGTTCCAATCCTCTAATGATGTGGTTGGTTCCCCTGGCAACCAGCTCCCATCCTTTGGGGCTTTCCAAAAATCATCTCCTTATGGCCAACAGGCACATGAAAAGATGCTCAACATCGCTAATTATTAGAGAAATGCAAATCAAAACTACAGTGAGTACCACCTCACACTGGTCAGAATGGCCATCATCAAAAATTCTACAAATAACAAATGCTGGAGAGGGTGTGGAGGAAAGGGAACCCTCCTACACTGTTGGTGGGAATGTAAGTTGGTACAGCCACTGTGGAAAACAGTATGGAGGTTCCATAGAAAACTAAAAATAGAATTACCATATGATCTAGCAATCCCACTCCTGGGCATATATCCAGACAAAACTATAATTCAAAAAGATATATGCACCCCTATGTTCATAGCAACACTATTCACAATAGCCAAGACATGGAAACAACCTAAATGTCCATCAACAGATGAATGGATAAAGATGTGGTACATATATGCAATGAAATAGGACTCAGCCATAAAAATGAATGAAGTAATGCCATTTGCAGCAACATGGATGCAACTAGAGATTATCGTACTAAGTGAAGTAAGTCAGAAAGAGAAAGACAAATACTGTATGATATCACTTACATGTGGAATCTAAAATATGACACAAACAGAGTCACAGATACAGAAAACAGACTGGTGGTTGCCAAGGAGGAGGGGGTTGGGGAAGGGATGGAGTGGGAGGTTGGGCTTAGTAGATGTAAGCTTTTATATAGAGAATGGATAAACAAGGTCCTACTGTATAGCACAGAGAACTATATTCAATATCTTATGATAAACCATAATGGAAAAGAATTTTTTAAAAACATATATATATGTATAACTGAATCATTTTGCTGTACAGAAGTAATTAACACAACATTGTAAATCAACTATATTTTAATAATAAATAAATAAGGCTAAAAACAAAAATTACCTCCTTAACATAAACTTAGGTGTGCTTAAAAGAGGCTTGTTAAGAATAACAAAAAAAGTTTACAGTTCCTTAAAGGTTTAAACATAGAGTTACCACATGACCCAGCAATTCTACCTCTAGGTACTCAAGAGAACATTGTACATGAATGTTCATAAGAGCATTATTCATAATAGTCAAAAAGTGGAAACAACCCAAATGTCCACCAACTGATGAATGGATAAATAATATGCAGCATATCCATAAAATGGCAATGTCAGTCAGTATAAAACAGAACAAAGTACGGATACATGCTACAATACAGATGAACCTTGAAAACATTATACTAAGGGAAACAAGCCAGTCACAAAGGGCCACATATTGTATGATTCCATTTATGTGAAATGTCCAGAATAGGCAAACCCACACAGACAGAAAGTAGACTGGTGGTTGCTTAGGGCTGGGGGTTGGGAAAATTAGACGGGAATAAAGAGAGAATGCTAGGACTTCCCTGGTGGTGCAGTGGATAAGACTCTGCACTCCCAATGCAGGGGGCCTGGGTTCAATCCCTGGTCTGGGAACTAGATCCCACACGCATGCCGCAACTAAGAGTTTGCATGCTGCAACTAAGGAGCTGACAAGCAGCAACTAAGGAACTGACAAGCCTCAACAAAGGAGCCTGGGAGCTGCAACTAAGGAGCCCACCTGCCTCAACTAAGACCTGATGCAACCAAATTACTTAATTAATTTTTAAAAAAAGAGAGACTGCTAATAAGCTTGGGATTTCTTTTTCAGGTGATAAAAATGTTCTAAAATTGATTGTAGTAACAGCTGCACAACTTTGTGACTATACTAAAAACCACTGAATGAATGAATTGTATGGTATGTAAAATATATCTATATAAAGCTATTATTGTTTTAAATGGAATAATATACTAAAAAGCTGAATGGAAGATCTGGGGAGGGCTTACTGACTAACAGCCTCCAATACTGGCTGATTGGGTGGCAAGACAGTCTTTTCCTTAGAGGACCACCTCCCCAACATCAATATGTAGACATCGTTTCTCTCAGGACTTTCATTTTCTCCAGAGAAAAACTCAATTCTTCTGTCTTGGAACGCAAGAGGAGAGGAAGAGGATTTTATCTGTTGGTGCACTGTGATAGAAGTGTGATAGACAGGAGGTAAGGGTTCCACAATTCAGTGGACAGATTTTTACTCAATTTTCATTTGCAGTCCTATGCCTCAACCCTGTCCTCCACTGTGTCTGGTGTACTCCTGACTAGAACTGCCATGGTTTAATTTTTTCAGAGCATAAATTTCCCATCTCCTGTGGGGAAGGAGACTGGGAAGGTTCAAGTATTCTATACCAAGATTTTCAACAAATCGTTTTTATGCCCAAGCCTTATTCCTGTCTTTAGTATTTGGTTTTTCCAAGTGCCAAGCATACTTCCAAACTTTTAAGTCAGTCACCACTTCTCTATTTGCTTTCTGAGAGATGCTACTGAATCATCTCCTGCTCTCTCTTGTCTGAGTTAATATTCCTTTTATGCCTTTTAATGAGAATGAGAAAAATAAATTTTGTCAATCCATCATGTTTAACCAAAAGCCTCAAACAGGATTGCAAAACCCACATCCTATTTAATTAGAGAAACTGCTATGCATAAAACACCTTGAACAATGTTAGTCCTCAAAAAAATACATGATGAAATGCACAGAGCAGTTGATTAAAGAAACTTTTATTAGGTTAGCATATGCAGAGCACATGCTAGCGCATGCAGAGCACTAAGCAAGTTTCCCAGGATATGAGCTCACAAGCTGGTTGGAGAGACAGACATGGAAACCAACAGTGTGAAAAGCACTAAAGTAGATGCATATACAAGTGTCAATGAAAATGCAAATAAAGCAACTAGGGCTTCCCTGGTGGCGCAGTGGTTAAGAATCTGCCTGCCAATGCAGGGGACACGGGTTCAAGCCATGGTCCGGGAAGATTCCACACGCCACAGAGCAACTAAGCCCGTGGGTCACAACTACTGAGCCTGTGCTCTAGAGCCCGCAAGCCACAACTACTGAGCCCACGCACCACAACTACTGAAGGCCACGTGCCTAGAGGCCGGGCTCCTCAACAAGAGAAGCCAGCACAGTGAGAAGCCTGTGCACCACAACGAAGAGTAGCCCCCGCTCGCCACAACTAAAGAAAGCCTGTACACAGCAACAAAGACCCAACACAGTAAAAAATAAATAAATTTAAATAAATTAAAAAAAAAAAAGAAAGCAACTAATTCTGTCCACAGGGCTTAAAGAGAGTGTTACAGGAAAAGATAATAAGTGTGCTAGGCCTTAAATCTTGTTTGGCAAAGACTATGGGGAGAAAATAACATAAACAAAATGATAATTATGTTTATATTGTTTATCATTTACATAAAATTATCAATTTACCAATAGAAGTGTCCAAGAGATAGTGCAAATCTAGATGATTTGCCACTTAGTTTGAGGAGCCAGTGCTGTTCTATTCACTGCTGTATCCCCCAGAGCCTAGCATTATGTCTGGTATATAACAGAAACTGAATAAATCTACTTTCAGTTCAAAAACATACAAAGTTTACTTCAGCTTTAACCTCTACATACTTGCTGTTCCTCCTGAGATGTTCTATCTCCACCTTTACACAGAACTTCTTTAATGTTTTTCAAGTCTCCAATCAAATGTTACCTCTTCAGTGTGCACCACACCTCATCACTCTTCAGTACATCATCCTGTTTTATTTTCTTCACAGCACTTTCCATTACCCAAAATTATCTGTTATGTATCTGTTTACCTGGCTTATTATGTCTCCTCCTTTAAAAAAATGAGCTTTGTGAGAGCAAAATCTCATCTCTCTTGGCCATGCTGTGTCTTCAGCACCTAGGACAGGGCCTAATATAAAGTAATATCAGAGATTAAATAAATATTTGTTAACTATTCAATGAATTTACCTCACTTTCCTACTCCTTAAAGGTATTTAGTTAGTGACCCCTGCACTAGGCACATAAATAATCATTCAAAGAGCAACAGACCCGAATCAGTTGATATTAACAAATCTGTTAATAGGTAGTCATGTGATTTCAGACAAACAAGCATGCTTGACTTTTCTAAATCTACTTTCTTACTTTACCTCTAAATTTACTTCCAGTTCCAAAGTTCTATCTTGTGACTACCTTGTGAATGATTTCCAATGTATCTTCAGTTATCTCAAAAGTTCTCACTGCACTTTCTCACCCCAGATTTAACAAATCAACATTTGCATTTCTCCCTGAAATCTTTTAAACTTTTAAAAATATGTGACATATTTAAGTCTCCAACGAACATTCATAAAATCTTTGATTTCTTTCTCTCTCCCTCTCTCTCTCTATCCCCACCCCCCTCTCTCAGTCTCATTTTCACTCCCCTCTATCCCCTAAATCTAACCTCTAAATGGACCTGTTTGTTCTTCCTTCTAATTGGCCCTTGGATTCATTCTGCATCACTACTCCTACTGCTATCAATCTAGTCAGACTCTCATTACCTCAGACATGACTTATAATCACATTTTCCTGTTATCCCTTTATTTAATCTTCTCCCCCACTTCAATCTATCCTGCATATTTTCTCCAGAATTATTTTTCAAAATACCACTTAAATCTCATCAATCTCCAAATTCAAGAGGGCTCCTCTTGTCTACAAATCAAGTCCAAATGCATCTGCCTGGTTTTTAAAGCTTCCCCACTCTCCAGTTTCATCCTCTGATTCAAATTTAATCTTCTTCTACACCAAATAGAGGTCCCAACAGAAGACCAAGACATCCTCTATTATAGTTTCCTTACAGTCTCCTACCTAATCCATGCTCATTACCACCTCAGTACCTAGAATAATTTTTCAACTCCCCCCCCCATTTAAACTCTTTTTTTTTTTTTTTTTTTTTTTTTTTTTAATTTTTTGCAGTACGCAGGCCTCTCACTGTTGTGGCCTCTCCCATTGCAGAGCACAGGCTCTAGACACACAGGCTCAGCGGCTATGGCTCACGGGCCTAGCCGCTCTGCGGCATGTGGGATCTTCCCGGACTGGGGCACGAACCCGTGTCCCCTGCATTGGCAGGTGGACTCTTAACCACTGCGCCACCAGGGAAGCCCTCTATCTATCTTTTATGCCCAATTAAAGGCCTCTTTTCTCCAGGAATCCTTCCCTGACCACTCTAAATCACTCTGACCCTTCCATTTTCTAAACTTCTATTGAGTGGTTAAATTCAACACTACAAAGTATAACAATAATTTACCAGTTGTTCTATGTGTGTTCCAACTGCCTCTCCAAATCGGATGTTTCTTAAAGGCAAGAACTGTTCTACATGCTTTCATTTACTCCCCCCACAGCATTTCTAGGCACAAAGTACTCAATGAATTAACAGGCAATTAGAATAGCTTGTTTTTATACAACTTCTTACATATTACAGAGCAGTTTCACCTATATTTTTCCTTTGATCCTTAAATTGCTTCTCTGAGGTTTGTAGGATATTACTTCCTGTATGGTATATTTTTTTTAAAAAAATCACTAAAAGTCAGAGGCCTAAACTTGAGTAAAAACTTGACTGCTCTATCAACTGTGTAACCTTGGAGGGAAAAGACTCAGTTCCCTAATCTGACAATAAATTTCAAGTTTAACCCCCAAAACACAGGCTCATATTTTAAAAGATCAGCACTGTTAAAGGCTTGAAATATATTTTTAGATGAATTAACAACTCCAACCAGTTAAATTAATAATAAATAATTGTGAAAAGAATACAGGAAATATTGACAACTATGTCTGATTTCATTTTCTATACTATTGACACCTTTAAAAATAATACACAAAATAATGGTAATGTTTAAGTATTATTAATATTTTATCAGAAGGCTATATTTCTTTAAATAGATATTATCTATTACTTATATCCCAACATATCCCAAAAGTGATTTTACATAGTGATCACTTTAAGAAGCTTGCTACATTTTTATTTGTGATTTTTATTACTACAGAAGGCTAAATTATTTCCATCAGAATGCTCCTTCTATTTTATATAGGAAGTCAATGTCAAAATATTATTCATTTATCAGAAATACACTTTAAACTGCATTTATTTAGTGACCTGGTATTTGCTTCTTGCTACATACAACACTGCTTGTCCTAAATGCTCAAAGTTCGAAATCATTAGCCAAATATCTGCAAAATTTGAGAACAGTATCTTTATGTTAAGAGTAGAAAATCATATTACCTATCGGCTAACTTTAATAATCAATAGTGTTAAGCAAACAACAAAAGCAATGAAATAAATCAGTGGTTCTCAAAATGTAGTCCCTGGACCAACAATATCAGCAACACCTAAGGACTTGCTAGAAATGCAAATTCTAGGGCTTAAGTCAGAGCCAATGAATCAAGAACTGAGGGCAGGGTCCAACAATCCTGTTTTAACAAGTCCACTCAAGTGTGGAAAAACACAGATACAAATTAACCTAAGCACGGGATACTTATTTGGTCATTGAATTTTATTTAAATATATAGAAAATGTAGATTTTAGATCTCATCTAGGAAAGGATTTGTTTCCTTGTTTTAGTTTACCAAATGCTGATTTAAAGGACTAAATGAAACTATGTGGACTATACTCAAGCCTCAACAATAGAAATGAGAAACTTGGTGACAACTCTATCTTTTGTATTAAGAATCAGAGAAAATTAATGCTAAGTACCCACAAATTTGCAAATATTCCCAAAATCTGAACCAGGGCAAATGATTAGGAAGATTTAATTATTTCCCCATTTGGTACACTTTTTAAATTCATAATCAGAGTTAGAGTGTTATAGAAGGAGCAAAATAAGCAAAGGCTATGGGAATCAATCCCATGGTCTTAAGTTCATAAGTATTTTGTTCTAACCCAGAATTTTCCGACTGGTATGCTAAGACAGTATACTACGAATAAGTTACAGGTTTGAGACTCATTACTCCTCTCAGTCATGCAAAGGCCAGGCACAGCCTGGGAAAGCCAAACACCCAGGGCTGTTTGCAGTTGGTCAGGAGTTAACTTTGTCCGCATGCCCCTCTGCACTGTACCAATATCATTTTTCAATTGTGCCATGATGTGAGATGTAAAAAAGTAGGAAGCACTGCTCCAACTATTACTGCTAACTCAGTGAGTGGGATACCTTCAGCTGCAAATATAGAAAACCCAACTCAAACTGGCTTAAAAAGAAAACTTATTGGCTTGTCTGATTTAAAGACTAGAATTAGATCTGGCTTCAGGAAACCAATGTGACCAGCACCTGGATTGTTATTGTTTTAATTTTTGATTATGCTCCCTTGATGTTGGCTACATTCTCCATAGACTATCATTTCATAATGCCAAAACGGCTGCAAGCAGCTACCAAGGCTACACACTTCCTTGTTCCTTCTTTCAGAAAGAAAAAAGAGAGCCTGTGTTCCAATGAAAGTCCTAAGGTTACCTATTAGGGGCTGCTTGGGTTACCTTTCCAGCCCTGAACCAATTACTGAGCTCAGGATTAATGGAAACACAGTTCTACCAGCTCATCCTTTGCAGCTGGAGATGAAGTCAATCCAGGTAATTCTCACAAACATCACATGCCCGAGAAAGTGAAGAGGACTACTTAGGGAAATGTCAGGTACTGTCATCAAGAAAGACGAAGAGGGAATTCCCTGGAGGTACAGTGGTTAGGAGTCCTTGCTTTCACTGCAGAGGGCCTGGGTTTGATCCCTGGTCTGGGAATTAAGATCCCACAAGCCATGTGGCATGGCCAAAAAAAAAAAAAAAGAGGAAGAATATATGTGGATCAATAAAACAACTTTCCATGATAGCTTACCACACATCTCTAAATGAGCTAAAATAGAAGATAAAACTGGCTGCTTTTCTTCTTGAAAAGTGTTATACTAGTAATCTAAAAAATGTATGTTAAAATGACATATTTTTGGGCTTCCCTGGTGGCGCAGTGGTTGAGAGTCCGCCTGCCGACGCAGGGGACACGGGTTCGTGCCCCGGTCTGGGAAGATCCCACATGCCGTGAAGTGGCTGGGCCCGTGAGCCATGGCCGCTGAGCCTGCGCGTCCAGAGCCTGTGCTCCGCAACGGGAGAGGCCACAACAGTGAGAGGCCTGCGTACCAAAAAAAAAAAAAAAAATGACATATTTTTACCTACCAAGTTAGCAAAGGTTTTTTTAAAAAATAATACTTAGTACTGGTAAAAGGACAGTAAAAAAAAAGCATTCGAACAGTTCTGGTAGAAATGTAAGCAGAAACAATCCTTTGGAAGACAATTAAAAATATCCCAAGAGTCATAAACTATACAGATAGACACTGACTCTACTTCTAAGAATCTATTCAAAAGAAAAAATCCTAAATGCAGGAAAAATTTCATGTTAACATGTTTACTACTAAATATTTGTTAATAAAAACAAGAAAGAAAAATTGGAACCAACCTAAGTGTCCAGTAATAAGAAATTAGTCAATTAAGTTATCACTACTTGATGAAATATATGCAGCCACTTAAAATGAAAATATAATAATTAATATTTATTGAGCACTTACTATATGCAAAACTTAACACTATATTTAGTTCTCCAAACAACTTTAAGAGATATTTACTATTAGTATTTCAGAAATGAAAAAAAAAAAAAAAACAGGGCTAAAAGAGATTAAGTACCTTGCCCAAGGTTACACAGTAAGGGGTGGAACCATGATATGAACCCAGTAAGAAGATTCTAGGCTTCACTCCTAACCACTACATTATAGTGCCTCTCAAAAATGTGTTTGTGTAGTTTATAGTGACAGAAAATACTTATGTTATAATGTTTTGTTAAAATATCAATAACAACAACAGGACTCAGAGTGTTCCAGTTAAAGATAGTGGGTTAAACACAGGCATTTAGTTTGGCCCCAATAAATGACAGTGCACGATTTAAGGCATAAACCTTTGACCAAGAGAATGAGAGAGGAGACAAAACCAACAAAATTTTGGCTTTTGGCAGGCAGATAGGGGAGTAATAATATTTGCAAGACCTGAAAAAGCAAAGCCAGTAACAGGGAAAACTAAGAAGCAATCTGATTTACATCACTTGCCCCACTTCCCCAAACCCTTCCCTGGTCCCTCCTTTCCCATATGCAAACAAATGGTCTGGTGATACCAAGGGCTTCTAAAGTAAAGGTGAAGGTAATGTGAAGCCAAAAACAGGACAATTGCTTGAAATTCTATTTAAGAAGAGGCTGGACCCACAGATTCCCGCTCTCTTTCTGGGTAGCCAAATGGCTACTCTTCCCTTACCTGGACAAATTAGAAGTTGTTTTGAAGATGATAAAACAGGGTCTCTAAAACAGGAGATAACAGGGCTTCCCTGGTGGCGCAGTGGTTGAGAGTCCGCCTGCCGATGCAGGGGACACGCGTTCGTGCCCTGGTCTGGGAAGATCCCACATGCCGCGTAGCAGCTGCGCCAGTGAGCCATGGCCGCTGAGCCTGCGTGTCCGGAGCCTGTGCTCCGCAGCGGGAGAGGCCACAACAGTGAGAGGCCCGCGTACCGCCAAAAAAAAAAAAAAAAAAAACCAGGAGATAACAGGCACAGCTGAGAAGGGCGGGGGTGGGGCTGGGGGTAGTGGCTACTATACTGAAAAGTTTATCTACGAAATTTTGAGACACCCCTGGCCCACAAGCCTTCTTCCTCTACAGGGCTCCCACACCTGCTGACAGGCAGATAGCACTCAAAGCAGGAGACTGGAAGTGCGTTTTCAAGGATCTGACTGGCCAAGAGAAAAAACATAAGTAATATGACACTGGGAGTTTCCTCACAAAATGTTCTGGTCAGATTACCCTAAAATGAAGACCGCAGTCAGTAAGCCTTATGCATATAGCTAGAGCTTCCAATCCACTTTTTTGGTGCCCCATTCTTAAATACAGAGCAGAGAGCTTAAGACCAATTGACTTTGGGGGAAAGTGTCTAATTTCAAAGACAGACAAAATCTAATAGAAAAAATTTTAAAGCAATTTAGAGGAAGCAAAGATTAAGCAGAGAAACATCATTAATATTCTTATTAAAAAATAAGAGTATACACTGCATTTATGGAAAAAAAGGAAGATGCTAACGTAAAAGGAAGATTCACAGAAAGAAACAGTTCTTTTAAAAATTAAGATAGTAGGGGCTTCCCTGGTGGTACAGCGGTTGAGAGTCCGCCTGCAGGTGCAGGGGACACGGGTTCGTGCCCCGGTCCAGGAAGATCCCACATGCCATGGAGCAGATGGGCCTGTGAGCCATGGCTGCTAAGCCTGCGCATCCAGAGCCTGTGCTCCGCAACAGGAGAGGCCACAACAGTGAGAGGCCCGCGTACCAAAAAAAAAAAAAAAAAAAAAAAATTAAGATAGTAGAAATGAAAACTTCAACAGAAGGATTGGAAGACAAAACTGAAGAAATATTATAAAAAGAAGAGCAGAAAGTCAAAGAAATACAGAATTGAAGTGAAAAAAGGATTAGATAATTCAGAAGGTCCAACAACTGTACTCTAGAAGTCCAAAATAAGCAAAGAGAGAAACTGGAGGAGAATAAATCAAATCACCAAAAATTTTCAAAATCAATTTTCTCAGAACTAAAAAATAGGAGTTTGCAAAGAGCTCATTAAGACCTGGCACCAAGAAACAACATGGTGAAATAATAAAACACTGGAGAAAATGGAAAGGTCCTATAAGCTTCCAGAAAGGGAAAACATTTTTTTCCATACAAAGGATGAAAAATTACATTAGAATTCCTCAATATCTACAATGAGGGACTTCCCTGGTGGTCCAGTGGGTAAGACTCCATACCCCCAATGCAGAGGGCCTGGGTTCGATCCCTGGTCAGGGAACTAGATCCCACATGCATGCCACAACTAAGAAGTCTGCATGCCACCACTATGAGCCTGCATGCCGCAACTAAAGATCCTGTGGGCCGCAACTAAGACCCAGCACAGACTAAATAAATTTCTTTTTTAAAAAACCTACAATGAAAGCTAGAATAAAGAAGCTAAGCCTTCAAAATTAACAGGAAATCACTACAAAATTGGAATTTCACCAGCCATGTCAAGTGTGAAAGTAAATGATACCTTCTGACATGCAGTGTCCAAAACAATTTCCTTCCATGCACCCTTTCTCAGGTAGCTACTTAAGGATTTCTCCAAGAAAGAGAAAGGTATAGGATGCAGGAAACAGGGTATCCTATACAAGAGAGAAAGAGGAAAGGAACTCCAGGGATGGTGAAGGGAAATAGCAGTATAGCTTCATTATAGAAGTTATGTATACTCTTCATAGAAAGCAGAATGAAGGGGAAAACGTCACTCATACCTTGATAGCTGAACGACAAATGCAGTTAACATTTTGATGTATTCTTTTTCAATATTTTTTCTGATGGTATTTATATTAGTATTGTTTTAACTATGATATTATGTAAATTTGAATCCAAATTTTAAAACTTTAGGGAGATAGTAGTAATGAAGGGAGACAGTAAGCTTTGGTAGAAAGCTCCTCAATAGGATGAAATTAACAGTTTACCAACTGTTTTTAAGTCATTAATAACAATTTTATATAACTGAGAAAAATTTGGAATTAGTGATGAATACATTAAAAATTAAGGAATGGGGGAAAAAAGACAATGGAGTTGGGAAGAATGTTGTATAAGAAAGGAAAAATAATCATAGCATACTACAATGGTTCGGCTGTGAAAAGCATTTATGCAGTCATAATAATATAACTCTAAGTACAGAAATAATCAAGATCGTGATGTAACTATATGGGGAGTATGGATAGTATGTGAAGGGGGAAGGGTTGGGGCAAAAGATGAAAGAAAGTTAAATCCTCATCTTCCATTATGGAAAGTCATTTAATAATGCCTAACTGGAAAATGAAGAAATAGTAGTGATAAGTATATTATTTAGAGCTCTGGAAGTAAATGTATAAAGAATCAGCTAAAATAGTTTAAAGTAGTTGCTCTGGAGAGTTGGAAATGGCAGGGGAGATTACTGTTTTTCTGAACAAACCTTGTAAAAGTTTTTTGATTCTTTCCATTACATGAACGCATAACTTTGATAAAAGTAAACACTAAATTTTTAAAATTTGGATTCAAAATTACATAATATCATAGTTAAAACAATACTAATATAAATAACATCAGAAAAAACATTGAAAGAAAATACAACAAAATGTTAACTGCAGTTGTCTTTCAGTTATCAAGGTATGAGTTTTCCCCTTCATTCTGCTTTCTACGAAGAGTATACATAACTTCTATAATGAAGGAAAAAACTTTACTGTGTATGTTTTAAGTTGGTACAGAATTACGTCAGTTGAGAATCCTTAGAGAGATATAAAATCAGTTTAGTTGCAAGCAGCAATTCTTATCATGAAAGAGAATAGAAAAGAACAGAATAGGTTAGATTAGACTATATCAGCAATCTTCACACGAGGGAAATTTCAAAAAACTTTTGTTTTAATTATATGTAAATGTAAACACATGTATGTGTACTGGATCATGATGTGAAATGTATTTTTTACCAAGAGTCCAGAAAAAGTTTTCACAGTATGAATATAGCCAGCTTGATAAAGTGAGAAATGCACAGTTTTGAAGATCTGTGATAAAATGTAGATTTTTATTATGTATTTTGAAAACGACATATCCATCTTTGCAGATTCCTCTAAGAATCCCCAACAGGGCTTCCCTGGTGGCGCAGTGGTTGAGAGTCCGCCTGCCGATGCAGGGGACGTGGGTTCGTGCCCCGGTCCGGGAAGATCCCACATGCCGCGGAGCGGCTGGGCCTGTGAGCCATGGCCGCTGAGCCTGCGCGTCCGGAGCCTGTGCTCCACAACGGGAGAGGCCATGGATGTGGGTTCAAATTCTGTCTCCTCTTACCTACCGTGTGACTCCTCTGAGTTTCAGTTTCCTCATCTATAAACAGGGATAATTATTTCACAGGATGTGAGGATTAAATGAGGTAATATATTAAAGTCCTGGCATATAGTAAGGGTTCAACAGCCAATGAACAAGAAATGAGAATGCTTTTATGTACAAAAATACCTTTCTGGTCAGTTAGAGACACGTAATATTTAATTTGAGATTTCATCCACTCTTTTTTCAATTTTTTTTTTAATTGGAGTATAGTTGCTTTACTGTATTTTACAGTATTTTACTGTATTTTACTTTTTTTTTTTTTTTTTTTTTGGGGGACGGGGGCCTCAGGCTCACAGGTCCAGCTGCTCCGCAGCATGTGGGATCCTCCCGGACCCGGGCATGAACCCGCGTCCCCTGCATCGGCAGATGGACTCTCAACTACTGCGCCACCAGGGAAGCCCTACTGTATTTTACTCTTAACAGATCAAAACATTCTCACATTTCAATACTGTTTTTATTATCTAAAAATGCATATGGCTTCCCTATTTTGAACCACAATTTGAATAGTTAAACTCAAACAATGATTCCATATAGGAAAGCAGTCATTAAAAAATGCTGACTGTATCTTTTTGTTGTTGTTGTTGTTGTTGTTTTTGATTTTTTTTGGCGGTATGTGGGCCTCTCACTGTTGTGGCCTCTCCCGTTGCGGAGCACAGGCTCCGGACGCGCAGGCTCAGTGGCCATGGCTCACGGGCCCAGCTGCTCCGCGGCATGTGGGATCTTCCCAGACCGGGGCACGAACCCGTGTCCCCTGCATCGGCAGGCGGACTCTCAACCGCTGCGCCACCAGGGAAGCCCTGACTGTATCTTTATTTTTAACGTTTGGCATCAAAGTGTTACCAACAAACTCTTGTAAATAGTTCATTTATAGTAATTTATAATAGTAAATTTATTATTTATAATATTTATAAATACTTATAATAAATATACTTATAAAACATAGTTATGACATTTATATTATTTCTATTTCATTATTAACATATAGTTAAGTAAAGTCAATATAATATTATAAAATGCTTAAAGCATTACCTCAGCATTCACCATATAATTCAGAATTTTTAAAGTATTGCAGTTTTTTTTAAAAAAGAGATTTTTTTTCAGAAGCACATAATAAAAAATCTATATTTTACCACAATTTAAGAGCTCTAAAGGCTTTTTTATCTTTGAAAGTATTTATTAAAAATTACACTTTAAATACTCTACAGAAGAAAGTAAGTTAGCCTATAGTCCTGATAGGGGTCAGAGTAATAACACAAAATGGACAAATTACACTGTCATTCTACTTAAATTATTTAAGTTATTTAATTTGACCTGTAGATAGTCTCTTGTCTTCTCATCATGCCTGACTTTTAAGTGGGAGGTCTTCATTCATGATGATCCTTTAATAGAAGCAAAGCTTTCTCCATTTAACCCATGCTGTTATCAATCATGTACAGGGATAAATGAGCCTGTAAAATTTTGCCAGTATCACAAATGACACTGTGACCTGAGGCCAACATCTTTATTTGCTTCTCCAGTGATTCACTTCAGCAGATATTAACCAATTTTATAATCCATGAAAGGCAAAATTAAAGGACACCATCCATAAAACAGAATAATTCCTATCAGCAACAAAGTGATGTGTGTATTATCTTATAAATTATATGGCCATACAGTGTGGTAATGTAATGAAGTAAAGATGGTAATAATCAAATGCCTAGGGCAATCGCTAATATGCATTTAATCACACAGCATGAAGCCATTTGTCACTACAGTTGAATGAATGTGTACATAAAATACATGAGTCACGTCCTTATTGTTATACTATAACTGCATCAATTTCACACTATCATTTCACATAATAACAACTGGTAGGCTTTGACATTAGCTAAAACATTCAGATTATAAACAAAATCATCAAAAATCATTTTACATATATAATAAAGATTTGATTTTTCAGTTACTAGAACTTCTCAAGAATTTCCCCAAAAATTCTTTGTTAAAGAGCTCTAAATTCCAAGTTTCCTTTTTTTTTCCTTAAATAGCCCATAAGTTAGTTTTTCATATTGCTTTTTATTCTTGGAAATACTCTTATGACTTGAACTCAATGCTAAATCAGTTTTATAAGCATGTCTCCTTCATAAGTAATTATTAATATATTTGAGTGTAAAATATGGATGACATGTCACAAAAAGTGAACCCTTATGTAAAAAATTGTATTCATTAATCACACACAAGCTGGTGTATGTGTAGACTGAAAAACATTGAGAAAAAATTACCGAAGCAGGATTTAAAAATATATAATCACTGTTTAATTATCTGATCTTGGATTGCTATAAGATTCATTGGAAAATCACCTTAACTCCATCAGGACCGTTTATAACAGTATGATAACAGTATAATAAACATTACATTTCCTACAGTGTATCCCCTCTAAAAGTGAAGAACCAAAGGTTTGGTTTTTTTTTTTAATTATTAATTTATTTATTTTTGGCTGTGTTGGGTCCTCGTTGCTGCGCGCGGGCTTTCTTTAGTTGCGTCAAGCGGGGGCTACTCTTCATTGCGGCGCTTAGGCTTCTCATGGCAGTGGCTTCTCTTGTTGAGGAGCACAGGCTCTAGGCATGCAGGCTTCAGTAGTTGTGGTGCACGGGCTTAGTTGCCCCGCGGCATGTGGGATCTTTCTGGACCAGGGATCGAACCGGTGTCCCTCATTGGCAGGAGGATTCTTTACCACTGTGCCACGAGGGAAGCCCCCAAAGGGTTTTTTTTTTTTCCCCAAAGGGTTTTTTATATTCCACTTAGCACAGTGCCAAACGGGAACTGATTAAATTTGCATTCACATTCTATCTTGTATTAGCAATAGTTATGTGCTAGCTGTTACATTTTAAGTAGTGAGACTAGTGGCCAAGTCTCATTCTTTTTTTTTTTTTTTTTTTTAGATTTAAAAGCATTTAATGACATAGCATATATTTAACAGATAGGGCAAAAGTTGACAGGTACAGGTCCTATGACTGAGCATGGGCCTGAGTGACCACCTCACCGCTCACGCCCATACTGCCTCATACAATAAATTACTAAAGTCAGGCAGTCAATTAATTTTTGTTGCGTTGCATTGCATGTTGCACTGAAAGTGTTTCTTGTAACTGTGCTTGTATCTTAAGAGATATTAAGATGACTACATTTTATAATAAGGTATATTAAGAAAGATTCTGTAACACTAGGAAGACCTAGGGAAGAACAATTATGTAATGAAGAAAAAATGGAAAAAGTGCCCCACATATAGATTTTTTAAATTAGACTTCTTACATATAGTAAACAGTGATATAATTAAATATCAGTACATCTCTCTGTTCAAGAAACTGCAAGTGATACAAATGTGAGTTAATGGTCTTTACCTTCAAAGTCGAGAAATGTAAAGCATTTATTCAAATAAGTGTAATCCCAGACATGATAACACTAGGCATGATAAAAAAGACATGATAGATAAAAAAGGGTTCAGAGTTCAAAGCACACAGTGACTGAGCCTCATTTGTTCACCTATAAAATAAGGATGCTAAACTAAATTTAAATTTTAATTTGACTGCTAATTTGTAAATATCCTGTCTTGTTACCCAAATAGTTATAAGTGCAATAGCAAATTGAAGCAGATGGTGTCTAGTGCTAGTTCTAGCAGTAAATTTCTGATTTAATTAACCTTCGGAGAAGAGATTTAGACTATTGAGGAATTCAAGAAATAGTTCATGGAGGAGGATTCTGAGATATACCATGAGCAAGGGGAAATCAAATTTGGCTGAAGGATAGGAGGGTAGTTCTTACTGACACAAATCGATTTGGAAAGTAGGAGGTTGTTGATGAGCAGTTTTCACAAAATGATATGTTAAGTGAGATATAAGGTAGTAGTTTAAGGTCATAAGTGATCAAGGAAAAGTAGGGGACAGAAGAGAAGAAATTCAAACATTTTACATTTTATAGAAAAAAGCCAGTAAAGATCATGTGATTAAACATGAAGAGAGAGATTTGAAGAAGTGAGGTCTGAGAGAATGATTAGCCTTCAGAAAAAAAGGGAACAACTCTCCTTTCTTTCTTAGAAATTAGAGTGAAGAATAAGATCAAGGGCCAAGATACAAAGATTTTTGAGATTCCAGAGAGGAACAGGACATTATAACATTGTAGACCTGATCTTGTTCAATAAATTTCAAAATACCAGAACTAAGGAGAATCTTAAAGCCTGAAAATATTAATGTAAATAAATAAAGGAAACCAAAAAAAATTCATTCATTAAACAAACATTTGTTGAACCCCTTCTATATTCAAAATGTAATGATTAAAAAAAAATAGAGACCTTGTCCTCAAGGAACTAACTCTGGTAGAAAGCTACAGATATATACAGATAATTATAATACAATGTGGTTAAGTGTAATGGTAGAGATCTCTCCTACAGCGTATTATGGTATCAGGAAGAAGGGGCTTCTAAAACAGAAAGGGAAGATCAAGGAAGGCTTGAGAAGGTCAGAGACTTCCTAAGGGAGGTGAGTTTTAGGTTGAGACTTAAAAATCTTTAAAGTTAAGAAATTAGCAAAGTGGAAAATGAGGTGAGGGCATTTTAGAGGGGAAAAACCTCATAAGCAAAGACAAATGGATGAAACATCATTGTCTATAAGGAACTAAAAACAGTTTAAGGATATTAGAGTCTAACATGAAAAGCTGGGAGATGATGGGATGAGGCTTGAGAAGCAGGCACATCTTGAGGATCTTTCATGCCATGTTAAGGAGCTTGAACTGATTAATACCTTCACACATTCTGCTCTCATATAGAATGCCTTCCTCTACCTTTTCTGTTTAAACATATTTAAAAATCAGATCAAACTCCATATCCTCCATGAAACTTTCTTATGAATCCATCTGACACCAACTGCTCCTTTTCTGAACTGTACTTGCTGCCCATATCATATGATTAGTACCTTATTGTGCATACTGCCTGTTCTTACTGTCTAATTCACATAATCTTGTACTTTATTACATCAACTGATAATGCTGCCATAGAAGTTATTTTTCATTAACTGTTTTAGTTTATAGGTTTCTTTATTTTTTAAGTTAATTATTTTTAATTTTTATTTATTTATTTTTTGGCTGCATTGGGTCTTGCTTGTTGCACATGGGCTTTCTCTAGCTGCGGCGAGCAGGGGCTACTCTTCATTGCAGTGCGCGGGCTTCTCATTGCAGTGGCTTCTCTTGTTGAGGAGCACGGGCTCTAGGTGCGTGAGTTTCAGTAGCTGTGGCGCACGAGCTCAGTAGTTGTGGCTCGCGGGCTTAGCTGCTCCGCGGCATGTGGGATCTCCCCAGACCAAGGATCAAACCCATGTCCCCTGCATCAGCAGGCATATTCTTAACCACTGCTCCACCAGGGAAGTCCCTAGTTTATAGGTTTCTTAAGCTCCAGTGGGAAATGCACTGTGGGAACACTTGATAAGTATTGCTCTAAATTTTCTATAAATTATGTGTAATTACTAAAACACCGAGTTTCTCACAGAAAATGTTTTACACTATTATGAGTAAAACATTCTCTATTCACATTTGGTAAAATCTTTGTCAAACTTCTCCTCGATTTAAGAAAAGGAGTAGGGATTTCATATACAAATTTTATAAAGTTAGAAATTCCTAAATTCTAAAATTGAATGGTCTGAGATGTGTGAAGGAAATGAGAGAACTGGAAATTCTCTCCCTATGGATCATTATGGAACCAAACATGAAATAAACTATTAAAGGTACCATAAATTCAACTAATTTAAAGCAACACAACAGAGATCTCTGGATCAAATATATAACCGCTGATTTTGTCCAGCTTATAAATAAAATGTAGGAAAATTCTTTAAGCATTTCTTAAACACTTATAACCTTTAACTAAACTCCAAATATTTCCAAATATGAAACACAAATTGCCAAAATGTCTTAATACGGTTGACTCTAACACACCTGGAAATTTACTGCTCATTGAATTTAAACTGAAAATAAAAGTTTTAGTTTATATGAAATTAATCAGTGCCAGAGAATTTCATAAAGACTTTTCTTATTATTAACAGAAAGTTTCCATGGGTCAGAAGAAAACTAAGAAGCTAAAAGGCTTTCTGACATATTTCTCTGCCATGTATATTAGCAAATAGGATAAATGACTTACGAAAATTAGGTGAATAATTTACAATAAAAATTTTCAATTGAAATGCATACATTACAACAAAAACATTTTTGCCCTAATTATCAATATGATCGTTTCCCAAAGTGTATTCTAACAGGCACAAGAACCACAAGATCTAAAAATAGGTTTCATGGTCAAATAAATCTGGGAAACACTGCACACTAACTCCCCATCTCAGAGATTAACAATACCATTAGCATAGGTAGAACCTGTTTAACTTTAAACCGAATTTCCCAAGTTTATCTTGACTGTGGAACACTTTTTTGATAATTCACAAGGCCAACTAATATTCTGGGGAACATGTGTGCCAAAAAATGTATTTTGGAGAATTCTAACAATAAAATTGTTCCTGTGTTCTTACTTTGCTAGTGGCCTGAATTGATTATAAAGGATACCTTCCCAACAAGAAACACTGTGTTAATTCAACTATTACCAGGACTAATAAAAGAATAAATATCAACAAAGATATTTACCATTTTAAAAAAGACTGGAAAAAAATAAAATAGAAAATATAAGAGTATATTGCTCATACTTAAGGTAAGTATTGCTTCATGTGTATTTATTTTAGTATTTTATTTCAGGTGTATATACATATGATTATACTGGCCTGCATATAAAATGTAATTTTTAATGTGGGATATAATCAGAAAATTTAAGAACGCTATCAGTTCCAAAAAGTTGGGTTAAACAGGTTCCTTTTCTGCAGGATTTCTGAGAGCCTTTAATGAATCTCCAAGAGCATTTCTGGTCACAGGAACCTTTTTTTATTGAAGCATCTCCCAAGACTGGTGCTCCTTGGAACACAATTTAGGAAATACTGCCTTTTGGAAACCATGCACCCCCAACTGTCTTGAGGCACATTATATAAAACCAATGTTCAGTTCTCACCTCTTTCAGAATATCCAGATTTCTCATTTTAACTGTTGGTTCTTCACTATTTGGTCAAACTTACAATAACTTTAATTTGACTAGCAAGAAGTAGCAGTTAAACACCTGTATTCCAATTCTGGCTCTACCACTCATTGGCTGTATAGTTTATCAGCCTTGTAGTTTATCGGCCTTGCATTATTATTTAATCTCTTTCCCACAGCTTCCTCGTATGATATAAGAATAATGGAAATACTTATGTCAGAGGGTTTTGGATTTGTTTTTTAGGATTAAATGAAATAATATGCATAAAGTACTTAGTCCAGTGTCTGGCATTCAGCATATGATAGGTATCTACTACAATCAGAATATCACTATTATAGCAAGAGGAAATATGAAATCCATAGTCAAAGCTAAAGAAACTGAAAAACACCATGCTGCCACCCAGTGGGCACTATAAGAACTGATGCTAGTATATGTATAGGTATAGGTATAGCCGGTTCACTTTGTCATAAAGCAGAAACTAAAACACCATTGTAAAGTAATTATACTCCAATAAAGATGTTAAAAATTTTCTTAATTTAAACAAATTTAAAAACTGATACTAGTTCCTGATAATATGGTATGAAGCCGTATAAAATTTAAAATATTTTCTCAAGTTACATTAGCACACTTTATAAATCATCAAGTGGGGAATATAATTTTTTAAAATTCACTAACTACTCCAAACTAACCCTGAAACCAGGGAAGGTTATCATAAACACTCAAATTGGCTAAAGAAATGGCTAGCGAAGAAAACTGTGAAGGCCTGCAGTATAAATTCCACCTACATAGCATTTGCTGATTTTCAGGTTGGAATCTTTCAGCAAGGGTTTTTCCTTCAAGGTACAAAACAAACACAGCCATAGACATTTATCACAACCAAGACAAAATAGCAAACAATCAAAATCAAAGGATTAAAAAAAATAATCAAAGGATTTCACTAATCTAAGGGGAAGATTGTTAGTGGAATATTCACATTTTCTTTCTAAATGAACTACACTGCTCTTTTTTTTTTCTGGCCACACCAGGCGGCATGCAGGATCTTCATTCACCAACCAGGGATCGAACCTATGCCCCTCTACATTCTAAGCACAGAGTCTTAACCACTGGACCGCCAGGGCAGTCCCCTAAATGAACTATACTGATTATAAAGGTTCCCATAAACGCCCTGAGAGTCATCACTGACTATGTCCAAAAGCAAAGCTAAGTGGCAGATTAAGACAATAACATGAGTAATTTAAATCTACAATTCATGGGGAGGGGGAAGGGTAAGCTGTGACAAAGTGAGAGAGTGGCATGGACATATATAATACTACCAAACGTGAAATAGATAGCTAGTGGGAAGCAGCCGCATAGCACAGGGAGATCAGCTAGGTGGTTTGTGACCACCTAGAGGGGTGGGATAAGGAGGGTGGGAGGGAGGGAGGGAGATGCAAGAGGGAAGAGATATGGGAACATACTGTATATGTATAACTGATTCACTTTGTTACAAAGCAGAAACTAACACACCATTGTAAAGCAATTATACTCCAATAAAGATGTTTAAAAAAGGGCTTCCCTGGTGGCGCAGTGGTTGAGAGTCCGCCTGCCGATGCGGGGGGCGCCGGTTCGTGCCCCGGTCCGGGAAAATCCCACATGCCGCGGAGCGGCTGGGCCCGTGAGCCATGGCCGCTGAGCCTGCGCATCCGGAGCCTGTGCTCCGCAACGGGAGAGGCCGCAACAGTGAGTGGCCGTATACCGCAAAAAAAAAAAAAAATTAAAAAATTAAAAATCTACAATTCAGCATCATCAGGATGAGGTCAGTCATTTCATAACCAGGGAGATTCCATTCCAGTTTGCTTGTGCAAGGCACTTCAGAATAAAATAACCCTAAGAATAAAGAAAAAAACTTTCCTTGAGAATGTACACGCTTCGGTAACTGCTCATAGCCCTAGAAGGATTTTTGCACTATACTTCAAACGTTCCGCCAAGTAACATCCACCAAAGAAAATCGAGACTCACCAGTCACAGTCTGAAACGTTAGAAACTTCGAGCACCAGACTCATTCGAAAATTTTCACAAGAATGACCAACATGATTACATTTATTCAAAACGCGAATGCGAGGTTTAAAAACAAAACAAGTCTAAAGCACAAGTATAGGATGGACGCGTCTGCGCTTCCCTATGACGAACAGACAAGACACACACATTACTAACCCGCAGCTTTGACATCGTTTTCAGGAAAAGGCACGAGAAGCCCAAAGAGAGGGAGGTCCGAGGGTGCCGGCCTCTCCCTGATCCGGTGAGCGGAAGATTTTAGACGCCACCAACGCACAGTCAGGGGACGGACGAGGGGGCAAGTCAGCCCCTGAGCAGCCAGAGATGCAGGTCAAACTCTTAAATGGACCCTGGAGGAAAACAATCTGGACTGCTTCTAAACGGTCACCCGCAAGCTACTGACTTTTCTGAGTTACCTCAGCCAAAGGACTCCGGAGCCCCGCTGCCCTCGCGCTTCCGGTTCACCTTTCCCACCCCTAGGGCACTTCCGGTTTTCAGGCGTTTGGAACCCTAGTCGAGCGTGGGTGGGGAATCTTGAGCACCTGGGGCAATATGATTGTGGTTTTTTTGGTTTTTGTTTGGGTTTTTCTTTACAATAATGCTCCTGGAAAGTTGTCTCTGGATGTTCGATGCTTTTCTCTGTTTACTTTCAGTATTGGTTTATATATCCATGTTAAAAAAAAAAATCCTTCGGATTCTGCAGAGTGTGTGTTTGAGAGTGAATGGTTCACAGCTGACAAGTATCCAACAGAACCAGCTGTACAGGAGATTGATGAGCGGCAGCCATGGCTACATGATCTCAAGTTTTCAATGAGACCTCCTAAGTAGGAAAAACAAACAAACTTTGGAAGGATAAAGAAAATAGGAGCAATAGGAACTGCAAATGGGGACAGGAGAGAGAGGGAGGCCTCACTGAATATCGTTTTGTATTTTTATGTTTGAATCGTATGAAAGTGTTATGCATGCAAAAAATTAAACGTTGATTTTTTTTTTAATGAAATAATTAAGAGAAAAACTGTACATCTAATCACACTGATGATCACACCTATTACGGCACCTAACTAATATAGAATGCAATATGTCTCAGGCCTCCTACATAGTTTTTGCTCTGCTACCAAAATCTGAAAGAAATTGTCCATGTCCTCAAAATTTTAACCATATTTGCAAGTAAAAGTCTATCTGGAACTTTCTTTTAACTCCCTCACTTCCTTCAGGTGTTTGCCCAAATGTCACCATATTATCCCTGACTACCCTAAATAAAACAGTTACACACATACACATATTCTACTACCCTCTCCCTTGCTTTTTTATATAAACAGTGCCCCTGAGATGAAACTTCACAATAGACTGTACTAAATGGTACCTACTGCGCTTCTGCAAGTTCTTGAGTTTGTTTTGTTTTGCTGGGGGAGCCACGTGGCTGGCTTGCGGGATCTTAGTTCCCCCACCTGGAAACCCAGGCCACTGCCGTGAAAGGCGAAGTCCTAACCGCTGGACCGCCAGGGAATTCCACCCTCTCCCCCCCACACACACACACACACTTTATTCTCTATAACACAATCACCATCTAACATGGTATATTTGTTTATTGCCTATATCCTAAAACATAAGCTCCATGTAGTCAGAGACTAGTTTTTTCACTTTCTTTTGTCTTTTTTTTAAACTGAAGTATAGTTGACATATGATATTATATGTTATGGGTGTACAACATAGTGATTCACAATTTTTAAAGGTTATACTCCATTTATAGTTATTATAAAATATTGGCTATATTCCCTGTGTATTACAATATATCCTTGTATCTTATTTACTTTATACATAACAGTTTGTACCTCTTAATCCCTTACTCCTATCTTGCTTCTCCCCGCTTCCCTCTCCCCAATGGTAACCACTAATTTGTTCTCTATATCTGAGAGTCTGTTTCTTTTTGTTATATTCAGTAGTTTGTTGTATTTTTTAGATTCCATATATAAATGATATCATACAGTATTTGTCTTTCTCCGTCTGACTTATTTCACTAAGCATAACACCCTTCAAGTCCATCCACGTTGCTGCAAGTGGCAAAATTTCATTCTTTTTTATGCATGAGTAGTATTCCATTGTGTATATATACCACAACTTCTTTATCCATTCATCTATTGATGGACATTTAGGATGCTTCCATACCTTGACAATGGTAAATAACAATGCTATGAACACTGGGGTTCGTGTATCTGTTCAAACTAGTGCTTCGGTTTTTCGTGGATATATACCCAGGAGTGGAATCGCTGGGTCATATGGTAGTTCTGTTTTTAGTTTTCTGCGAAACCTTCATACTGTTTTCCAAAGTGGCTGCACCAATTTACACTCCAACCAACAGTGTATGAGGGTTCCCTTTTCTCCACATCCTCATCAACATTTGTTATTTGTCTTCTTTTTGATGATAGCCATTCTGACAGGTGTGAGGTAATATCTCACTGTGCTTCTGATTTGCATTTTCCTGATGATTAGCAATGTTGAGCATATTTTCATATGCCTGTTAGTCATCTACATGTCCTCTTTAGAAAAATATCTATTCAGGTCTTCTGTCTATTTTTTTATCAGATTGTTTGTTTTTTCAATGTTGAGTTGTACTTTGGAATGTTAACCCCTTATCAGTCATATCATTTGTAAATTTTTTCTCCCATTCAGTAACTTGCCTTTTAATTTTGTCAATGGTTTTCTTTGCTGTGTAGCTTTTTTCACTTTTACATACCAAATTCTCAAAAAATGCCTCGCACATATGACAAATAAATGAATGGATAGAATATGACCTTTCAATATGGTATATGCTAACTATAGCAGCTATACTCTGATAATGACTAATATTTACTGTTAATTTACTATGTGTCATACAAAGAGCTAAGTGTTTTACATGCATTCTCTTGTTTTAGTCTCCACAACAGCACTATTATTATATACTTTTTGCACATTAAGAAACTAAGGTGTTCAACCATACACAAAAATAAACTCAAAATGGATTAAAGACCTAAATATAAGGCCAGACACTATAAAACTCTTAGAGGAAAACATAGGAAGAACACTCTATGACATAAATCACAGCACGATACAAAATGGTTCTGATGAATCTAGGGGCAGGACAGGAATAGAGACACAGATATAGAGAATGGACTTGAGGACACGGGGAGGGGGAAGGGTAAGCTGGGAAGAAGTAAGAGAGTGGCATGGACGTATATACACTACCAAAAGTAAAATAGATAGCTAGTGGGAAGCAACTGCATGGCACAGGGAGATCAGCTCGGTGCTTTGTGACCACCTGGAGGGGTGGGATAAGGAGCGTGGGAGGGAGATGTAAGAGGGAGGGAATATGGGGATATATGTATGCATATAGCTGATTCACTTTGCTATACAGCAGAAACTAACACAACGCTGTAAAGCAATTATACTCCAATAAAGATGCTAAAAAAAAAAGAAACTAAGGTGTTCAGAGGTTAAGGAATTGAACTTAATGACCTCTGATCCCCTTATAATTCTATGCAAATGTCCCAATGGTTGGTAAATATAAAATATAACTTGTCCCTAGAAGAAATAGTTAAAGTAATTTTCAGAACTTTTTGCCACTTCTCCTTTTCTAAAATATTCATTATAGTTGTCTGGTTCAATGGAAAACACCTTGGTTCCAATTGAAGTGTCTATATTAAAACAAGAGTAATCACTTAAAAATAACCCATCATGGGCTTCCCTGGTGGCACAGTGGTAGAGAGTCCGCCTGCCGCTGCAGGTGACACGAGTTCATGCCCTGGTCCGGGAAGATCCCACATGCCGCGGAGCGGCTGGGCCCGTGAGCCATGGCCGCTGAGCCTGCGCATCCGGAGGCTGTGCTCCGCAACGGGAGAGGCAACAACAGTGAGAGGACCGCGTACCGCAAAAAAAAATAATAATAACCCATCGTTATGTTAACAACAATTAACAATTAAAATTAGGCACATACTTTGACCCCATAATCCCATTCTTGAGATAACATTCCAAAGGGAATAATCAAATAGAGACAGGAGAAAGGAGAACAACAATTGTACAAAGGTGTTCATAGCAGTGCTATTTATAGTAATGAAAACTTTGAAATAATTATTCTGAAATGTTGGATATTTAGAAAATTACATAGTATATTAATATATTCAAACCCTTCATAACCTTTAAAAAATAAGTATATGTTTCAGTGCATAAAAATATAAGTAATCTCAAAGAACACAGCAATGGGTACACTGATTAAAACTACAAATATATCTTTGAATTCTGAGAAGGATAAGAGAAAACTTTAGCACAGTGTAACTTGCCAAGTTTAAATGTAAACTTACGGAATTTTTTAAATTATTAAAATATTTAACAAAACCTGGTAAATTCTAACACCTTATTCTTTTAAGTTATAACTATGTAGATTTGCCTTAAGTCAAAATTGGAATTTTCTTTTACATACAGTAAGAGAACCCATGAAATGACCATCCTTTTAGTTCCTCAAAGAGTTGCAGGTCAAAATAAACTTGAGATTTTTTTTACTCCTATTATATCAGCAATTTTTGTTGTTGAATTGTAACACTTGATGCCGGTGAAGTACGAGACTAAATCGGTCACTCATACCTTTGGTACCTTTATAAATAGCATACCCTTTTTGGAAAGCAATATGGTAATACACAGAAAAGCTATGAAAATATTATTTTTTTCCTCTCACTCCTGGGGGTTTATACTAAGGAAATAACATGTGAGAAAAAATATGTACCCAGTGTTATTTATTGCAGCATTATCTATAATGGCATGAAATTGAAAATAACCTAAATATCATATTAAAGAATGAGTAAATTATAGTACACTAAAATTGAAGATTACACAAAAAATAATAGGGAAATTGTTGTGAGGGAACACCTTTCTATTATAATCATAACATTTTTATTGTATGTAACTATTTATCATATGATTACCATAATACTTAATTACATAATTATCACATGATTATTTAATGGACTCATACTAGATACAGTGCTACCTGCCCCTCTGTATCCGTCAGAGATCTAATTCATGGTATTAGTCAATTGTGTGGGGAAGAGGTAAAAGGAAGAGTCTAAAGACTAAAAGTGAAAAATCCTAAAGAGGGCTTTAGGATTCTTTGACCCCAGCCCCAGATTCTTTATGAAAGGGCCTGTAAAACTCAGAGGACCTAAGTGAGGACTCAAGCTAGACACCATTCCCCAGCTTGAGATTTTCTCTCTCATACCTCACAAACAGAAGCCTTAGGACTTCATTCTGTAAGTTATGTTGCCGACCTGTTTCTTCTGTCTCTGAACACCAGACCTTTGATGCTGGTAGCCAGATGGAAACTACCTGGTCCAGATATCTATGTCAAAATATCTAAGAGGTATTTTAATACAGTGTAATAAGATGGAACTTTGTTTTTTGAAATGTCTGTGTGTACAGTGAATATCACCCAGAAGTGATATCCCCAAAGTGAAAGTGATACCCTTGAAGTGAAAATAACTGTTGGGAAAGTCTTTTACTTTTTAAAGTTTTTATCAAAATTGTTACATTTTATAATGAATTCTATTTAACGGATGGCTATCTTATCTTTGAATAAATTGCTAATACAGACATGCCTTATCTAAAAGTCAATAAACATAATAAAACTGTTTAGAATTCCATACACTTCTTCCACTTGCCTGGCATATCCTTGGAGTCCTCCTTTCCAGGCTCTCCCTCCCCAGTACCTCGCCCCAACTTGAAGTTCCCTTAGCTTTTACATATGCTGCTCCTTCTACTTTCACTATTACCCTGCCTGCCTAAAAATCACCTTCTCATTCTTTAAATTCCCGCTCACAGTTTGCCTCTTTGAAATTTCATCAACACTTTACTCCCATCTAAGCAGAATTAATCACTCCCTCCTTTGTATAATCACTGGATTCTACATATGTTTATCGTAGTGTTTAATCACACTGCAGGGCAATTATTTGCACTTTCTTTCTCCAGTAAGACTGTGAACTCCTTCAGGACAGGGAATCTGGTCATGTTTACTTTTAAATCCCCAAAGGCTAGCACAGTGGATGGCACATTCCTAGTGGTTAAGAGCAGATGGCTTGATACAAATTCTGACTCTGTCATTTACTAGCTGATGACCTAGGGCAAGGTATTCAATCTCTTTGTGCCTCAAAATCCACATCAGTAAAATGGGAATAATGATAGTAACCACCTATAAGATATAACTATGATAGGTAAGGTGCATAAAGGGCCCAGTACTGTGCCTGGTAAGTAGTAAGCACTTCATTCCTGATAACTGCAATTATTATTATTATCATTATTATTATTACTATTATGTATTACTATTGTTATTATGCGTGTTATTTTTAAGAACTCAATAAGTATTAAGTAAGTGAATTAATGAATGAATGAATAAGTATTAATTGATTAAGTGGCTATCAGCATCTAAGTCCTAGCCCAGTTGATGGGAAGTTCTTCCTCTTTCTTCTGTGCTCTCTCTTTTTCCCCTTTTAGCACTCTGTCCTCATCTCCTCCTCTCAACTAATCTGATGTAACTTTACATATATGCAAAGTAAAAGCTTTCTTCACTACAAAGTGTGTGTTCTTTAATAAATAGATTGTGAATCTTTATTATAATGTAGAATCACTTTTACACTTGACACAGATTAAGGCTTCAGAATGTCTTAATCCAACCTTAACCATAATTGTCAGAGAATGAAAGTATGTCATTTTTACCTGGTGTCGTAAAGGGAGTGAGCATATTTACATGTCTCCCAAACTAGGTTCTCTATAATCACAGTTTTCACATCCTATATTAATAGGCCTGGAGCTACTTAAGAGTTCGTCATGAATAAGCACAATGACTCCCTAGGAGAATAACAGGAGATAATATGTACATCAAATAAAAATGTTATATGCACAAAGTAAATGAACAGGTTTCTATAGCTTATATCAAAATGCTGTAGTGGAAATAAGTGCTTGTAACTTGTTAGTCACAGTGTTTATCACATTTCATCATAGTTATTCGTTTCCATGTTTGTGGGAAAGGATTGTATCTTATTCATCTTTGTATCTGCAGCCTCAGCACAGTGCTCAGCACATGATACACATTTAATAAATATTTACGGATATATACTTAAATTTAAAGTCAGATTTGCATATAACTTAAAAAATTTCATGTTGGTAGTGTCACAAATTGTAGTCGAAATTGCTCTAAAATTTGCGGTACATATTGGGTCTTCACTCTGGCTTTTCAATTTGACATATATAACAATGTAACATGTCAATTAGCTATTGAATTTTAGGTGTCAATATCAGGACAATAGATTAATAAACTACAAAACATTTACTATATGTACTACATATACTACGGGAGAGGTTTTATTGTGAGCTTATGATTTGGTGGGTTTTTTTTTTTTGGAGCTTATGATTTGTTGACTTTATTTAACCTTATGTTGCATGTATACTACATAGGAGAACAAATCAAAAATTCCTTGGGAATTCCCTGGCAGTCCAGTGGTTAGGACTCTGCCCTCTCACTGCCAAGGGCCCAGGTTCAACCCATGGTTGGAGAAACTAGGGGAACTAAGATCCTGCAAGCCCCGCAGCAAAAAAAAAAAAAAAATCTTCATATCAGAAAATTTGCATTAAACATATTCTTCCTAAGACTTTTATTTTTTTTCCTAATATACCGGGTTTTTCTTTTAACTTCCAATCCAAATCTTAATGAAAAGCAATGAGACAAATCCAGCAAGTTTATAAAATTTATCTTATTTGCCCCTTCAACCAGATCCTCTTTCTCACCCCTTTACTTGTATTATGCCATTGCTGGCATTATTCTCCTAATCAAGATAAAGACTTCAGAATAACAGTATTCTTGTCCTTTCCTGTCTTATTCCTTTACTCCAAGTTTTAGGACTTACTGATGGATTTTGCCTAGGGCTTCAAATACCAAACTATTCCTCTGTTCAATAGGCCAAGTATTTTTCTAAAATAGTGTGGATGGGCTGCTCTGAGCCTTCCACACTCTTCTTTCCTCTCTTTCTTTTATACTAGATTAAAGATTTAGTCCATAACCTCAAAACAAAGATTTACTTAAGCCCTGTCTGTATACCTTTGATGAATGAAGCTGGGATATTCCTCACTGAATATTTACGTTGAGATAAAAAAGAGACCCACTTAGGGCTTCCCTGGTGGCGCAGTGGTTAAGAATCTGCCTGCCAATGCAGGGGACATGGGTTTGAGCCCTGGTCTGGGAAGATCCCACATGCCTCAGAGCAGTTAAGCCCGTGTGCCACAACTACTGAGACTGCGCTCTAGAGTCCACGAGCCACAACTACTGAAGCCTGCATGCCACAACTACTGAAGCTTGCACACCTACAGCCTGTGCTCTGCAATGAGAGACGCCATCGCAATGAGAAGCCCTCGCATCGCAATGAAGACCCAACACAGCCAAAAAATTAATTAATTAATTAATTAAATAAATCTATTAGGAAAAAAAAAAGAGACCCACTTATGCCAGAATGTATAATGGAATGTTCAACCTCCACCCCCTTCTTCCTCCAAAATTAGTTGTAGAATATAGATAAAACACCCACCTATTTTTCCCTGACTCAAACTGTGAGATAAAGGAATGGATGCAGAGACAAATCATCTTAAGAGAACAGAAAAGAAAAAAAAAAAATTCATCTGGAAGAAAGTGGTTCTATCCTTGCAGTCCTTGATTTATTAACTCCAATATACAGAACCTTATATCTGAAAGAAGGCACTTCATTACTCAACCTGAGTAGTGAGCCTCTGTCCCAAACTTAAAGTGAAAAAACAAGGCAATTACCCAGATAATTAATTCAATTTCCTCTCCAATTCTCTTCAATTGCTAATACAGACATATCTTTATCTTATTTTATTCTGTTCATGTTAATGCTATTTAAACTTTTATATGTTGTTCATAAGTATGTAATATCTTTTATATATCTAAAGACTGCTTACAAACTTTTCAAGGACACAGACTCCCTTCATTTCAATCATTGTAAATCTCACTGACATTAACAGGAATTCCACATAAGTCGGGAAAGGATGAAAGAGCTCTTAAAACTTATACTGCTATAAAATACACTGCTTGTTGGGCTCCTTTATTCACAGAGTTCAGTAAAAACCTGTATCCAAAATGTGGATCTAAGTTAAATAAAGATATAAAACACAAGGCCAACTTGAGATAATTTTCTGAAGATCAGATTTATCTAATAAATTTATATTCTGGCCAAATGTGGCTTGAAACATCCCTATTAAGTCAGTTAAAAACAACTTCACAAGACCAAGTAAGAGAGATCTGGACCATTCTTGGGAAAAACCATGGTATTACTTTTCAGTTATTTTCTACATCATTATGCCTTTCCCCCGCCTCCTAGCTGGCCCTCTGATCAACCAGGGCTCCTCTGTGGAGACTCGTTGGAGCTTAGCACTAGTACAGGCTCCAGGACTATACTCAAGTATTGTTATAGTAAAGAATTTTAGAGCTGGAAGGAGATAGAAGTCTCAATTCCAACTACAATTCTGAAGCTTGAATAACCAGAGGACAGAAAATTCAAAGATTTTTCCAGAAATCACAAATAAGCTAACACTAATACCAAATCTATGGTTCATTTTTTTCCTACTCAGGTCTAAGACTCATTTTGGAAAGTCCTCTTTTCTGGTTCTGAAGTAGCAAACTAATCTGACCTGAGATAATAATGGTGTTTAACTCACATTGCCCTGTGTGAATTAACATGCGTATATGTGTATAATCTATACTCTGAGTAAGAAACCAGTTAAAGGAGGTTAAAAATGCAAGTTTATTTTGGTTACTTATTATAGCTGTTTATGTCAAGCCAAAGCAGCTTAAAATAACACTTTGATTCCTATTGGTTTGTATTAACGTAGCGGAGAAACTGGAAAAAGCATGGAGAAAAAACCAGTCTTCCAAGTAGACTATGTCCAGGAAGTTAGCCTCCCCAGTTACAAATTACACAGCTGGCCATAAAAGCAGATGGTCAGAGCATCTTCTTGACAGTGGAGCCAGGGTAGTGAGAGAAAGAAGGTTGGCACAACAGAGAATTCTGATTTGGTAGGTCTAATGTGGGTCCCAGGCAGGCAAAATTTGAAAGGGTCCCCTTTTGATTCTGGTACTAACCCTTTGTTCATAATCCTTGTTGATAGGCAAATAAAGAAAAATCTCTGGAATTATGAAAATACTCTGCAATTCAAAAGTAAGATACCACCTAGGAAAATGGTCAACAAACGTCTTCTATAAAGGGCCAGATAGTAAATATCTTAGCTTCTGCAGGCCATACAGTCGGTGGCAACTAGACAGAGTGGTATTGTAGCAGGAAAGCAGCTATTGTAGCCTTTATAATGCAACAGCAGCCCTAGACACTATGTAAATAGAGGGGCGAGGCTGTATTACAATACAACTGTTTTCAAAAACAGGCACCTGAGAGCTGTAGTTTGACCACCCCTGATCTAGAATGATCAGAGGAAAAGATCCCTCTAAAATAAATTTAATAGAAAAACAAGAAAAGTCTAGAACATTTTCTGATTCTTTTTCTCAATAAGATCGAAGAAGTGATTGTTTATGAGAACAAAATCAGCATTCATAAAAATGAAACACTTTGAGACTAGAAAAGATTGGATTTAAAATTGCATTGAAGACAGTACACAGCAAAGTTAGAAGCAGCATTAGTAAAGCAGGAGGCAAACTTAGAAATTTAACCAAAATAAAGGGATAAAGGCTAAAGGAAAGAAAAATATGAGAATAAGGTTTAAAGAAGTGAAAGAAACAGATGTTGATTAAGAATTCCTAAAAGGGAGAGTAACGTATGCAAAAGAAGGAATAATCAATTAAATGAAAAAAATCTTTCTGAGCTGATAATTTAGCATTAGTGGGAGTAAAGCATATATCGGATGAAATAAGAAAGGCCATGTGTTGGTAATTGCTGAAGCCAAATTATGACTACTTTTCTTTCTATGTTGGCAAAATGAGGTCTAGTTTTTTCTATTTTTGTAATGGTATAAAGTAATCAGATGAGGCCCAAGCTGGAGTCGCTCATGCTAAGCCCCATGTCAGCAAAACAAAACTTCACTATGTTTCTATGCTTGGCTCTCCCAAGAAAGGAAGTCCTAGGTCAACCAATCAGTACTTGCCTGCTCAGCACAAGTTACCCGACCTGCTCCAAGACGCTCTTTTGCTCCACATAAGGAAAGTAACTTTGCTTTAATCAACCAGCAAATGCCCAGTATAACTTCCTTGTTCCCCTCACTTTAGTCTATAAAAATCTCTCATCTTGTGCAGTTATTCAGAGCTCCTCTCTGTTAGTTTGAATGCTGCCTGATCCATGAATCGTTGACTAAAAGCCTACTAAATCAGTAAAGAGTCTGTGGAAATGTTTCTTTTAACAGTAAATTTCCATTTTTAAAAAAACAGAAATTTAAGTTATTACGGGTTTTTCTTAATTATGATATAATACATGTCAATTTTTAATGTCAAAATAAAGCACAAAGAAATCAAACTTATATTCCCACTACACTTATTAGTGTTTGGAGTTTTGGGGGGTCCTTTTTTGTTTTGGGGTCCTCGTTGCTGCGCACGGGCTTTCTCTAGTTGTGGCGAGTGGGGGCGACTCTTCGCTGTGGTGTATGGGTTTCTCATTGTGGTGGCTTCTCTTGTTGCAGAGCACATGCTCTAGGCACGTGAGCTTCGGTAGTTGCGACACATGGGCTCAGTAGTTGGGGCTCGCGGGCTTAGTTTCTCTGTGGCATGTGGGATCTTCCCAGACCAGGGATTGAACCCATGTCCCCTGCATTGGCAGGCAGATTCTTAACCACTGCACCACAAGGGAAGTCTGAGTGCTTTTATTCCCTATTCTTCCAGTACTTTTTTCTATTCACCAATATGTGTATAAAATTGAGAGTATTTTATACATTCTGCTTTGTATCTTGCTTTTCCTTGCTCGATATAATGGAAATATTTTCATTCTGTAATTCCATTTGAACTTTATTGATTAGGTCCAATAAAAAATATGTGGTTGACATTATCCTAAAGGCTATATACAAAGACTTATGAGTTTGCAGCTAGACTTCAACTAATATAGCAGAGAAATTTTTTAATTTAGTGCAAAACTTAAATATCCTAAGTATACAGGACAACTTAGTGATTAAAATATAATCCCTTTGGGACTTCCCTGGTGGTCCAGTGGTTAAGACTCTGCTTCCACTGCAGGTTTGACCCCTGGTCAGGGAACTAAGATCCTGCATGCCGTGCGGTGCGGCCAAAAAAAAATCATGCCTTCAAAAGCAGTTAGATTAAGGGAATCTGTGCTCTTGTGTGCAAGTAATTGAAATCAACTCTGGCTAACATAAGCAAAAGAGGAATTTATTGGAAGGGCATTGGGCAGCTCACAAAATCAATGAGAAACCTGGAGAAGGAGATTCAGAAAATGGGCAGAAGCCAAGGAGGCTTCATCATCAGGAACCAGAACCCAGATAACACCAGAGGAATCATCTGGCTAGGACGCTGGGATAGGTCACACCACAGGACACAATTGACAGCAGACACATAACACCATTGTAGATTCTGGCTATCTTTTCTAGTATGTACAAGTAATTCTTAATTGTTTCTGCATCTGTGCATTACTCCCTCAAGATTCAAGGCCCTGACCAAAAAGTACATGAAAAGATGCTCAACATTGCTAATTATTAGAGAAATGCAAATCAAAACTAAAATGAGGTATCACCTCACAACAGTGAGAATGGCCATCTTCAAAATGTCTACAAATAATAAATGCTGGAGGAGGTGTGGAGAAAAGGAAACCCTCCTACACTGTTGGCGGGACTGTAAATTGGTACAGCCACTATGGAGAATAGTAAGGAGGTTCCTTAAATAACTAAAAACAGAGCTACCCTATGATCCTACAATCCCATTCCTGGGCATATATCCTGAGAAAACCATAATTCAAAAAGGTACGAAGGGTTTCCCTGCTGGCGCAGTGGTTGAGAGTCCGCCTGCCGTTACAGAGGACACGGGTTCATGCCCCGGTCCGGGAAGATCCCACATGCCACGGAGCGGCTGGGCCTGTGAGCCATGGTCGCTGAGCCTGCGCGTCCGGAGCCTGTGCTCCGCAGCGGGAGAGGCCACAACAGTGAGAGGCCTGCAATACCCCAATGTTCATTGCAGCAATATTTACAATAGGCAGGACATGGAAGTAACCTAAATGTCCATCGATAGATGAATCAATAAGGAAGATGTGGTACATACATACGATGGAATATTACTCAGCTATGAAAAAGAATGAAATAATGCCATTTGTAGCAACATGGATGGACCTAGAGAGTATCACACTAAGTGAAGTCAGCCAGACAGAGAATGACAAATATCAGATGATATCATTTATATGTGGAATCTTAAAAAATGATACAAATGGACTTATTTACAAAGCAGAAACAGACTCACAGACTTAGAAAACAAATTTTTGGATATCAGCTTGGTGCTTTGTGACCACCTAGAGGGGTGGGATAGGGAGGGTGGGTGGGAGACAATTAAGAAAAGATTCAAGGGGACTTCCCTGGTGGCTCAGTGGTTAAGAATCCTCCTGCCAATGCAGGGGACACGGGTTCCATCCCTGGTCCAGGAAGATCCCACATGCCGCAGAGCAACTAAGCCCGTGGGCCACAACTACTAAGCCTGCTCTCTGGAGCCCACGAGCCACAACTACTGAGCCCTCATGCCACAGCTACTGCAGACTGTGTGCCTAGAGCCTGTGCTCCGCAACAAGAGAAGCCACCACAATGAGAAGCCCATGCACTGCAACAAAGAGCAGTCCCTGCTCACCACAACTAGAGAAAGCCCGTGCACAGCAACGAAGACCAAACACAGTCAAAAATAATAATAATTAATTATTTTCAAAAAAGAAAAAGATTCAAGGCCCTGAACTAGAATGTCCAAATCCTATATTCTGGATAATGTGCCCTTACTCTGGCTGCCCCAAGCCAGGGAGAAGGGATATCACTGCCCTTTGGTTTCAGTAGTGGAAGGCAGATCCCTGCATCCCACTAGGGTTGTGCATGGTAGGGAATTTCCCCTAAATGGGAAGTGGGTGGGGGAGGAAAAACTATATATATATATATAGAGAGAGAGAGAGACAGAGATCTAATCTTAATGTTCATGACAAAAATTACTGTATGATCATGACCTATGATCATTGACTTTTCATATTCTCCTCTAAATTATAAGAACAATACTTCTCCTACTAGCTTCACTGATATGTTATAAAGATAAATGATTTAATATCTGCTAACTACATTGAACACCTTAGGAAAATAAGGCATTATAGATACAAGTTACTTTAATTAGGAAAATTATAATTAGTAAAGATCATAATATCTGCTGTGCTTCAGACACAGAAGATAATAAATGCTATAAAGTCAAAGATACTGGAAACTGTCTGCAGGTATTTTGCTCTAACTACAGTACTATATATATACTTAAGTTTAAAAAGGCATTCGTTTTTAGTTAACTATTTAAACTTTGTTTATATAAAATATAGTTCCCAGGCTTGGAATGGGAGAGGGGAAGAAAGATGCATAGACCGTTCAGTTGGTTGAATCTGTTACATTAATTTCACAATCTGTGAAGGAGTGGATTGCCCCTTGAATGGTAATGGAAAATTAGTTTCTTTATTTCTTCATTAAGACTGTGGGAGGAAAATTAATACTCTCTTCTGCTTTTCCAAATTAATAGAATATATCTTTATTAAAATGATGAATTTTAATGAATGAAAATGATGAACATGCCTACTTTCTTTTTGGTTGAGAGGCTCTGTAACTCACAGAATGACTGAAGTTAAAGCTGAGCCTTTGGGGCTTCCCTGGTGGCACAGTGGTTGAGAGTCTGCCTGCCGATGCAGCGGACGCGGGTTCGTGCCCCGGTCCGGGAGGATCCCACATGCCGCGGAGTGGCTAGGCTAGGCCTGTGAGCCATGGCCGCTGAACCTGCGCGTCCCGAGCCTGTGCTCCGCAACAGGAGAGGCCACAACAGCGAGAGGCCCGCGTAATTCAAAAAGAAAAAAAAAAGCTGAGCCTTAGAAATAATCTTGCTAAGGAAACTGAGATTCAGTGAGACAAAATTGTTACCCTACGTCACACAATTAATTAGGACAGAGCAAAACTAGAAACTTGGTTCTCTGACTCTTGATCCAGGGCTCTTTCAAATTTATCAAGCCATTTAAAGGGGAAAAAAGGAAATTCCTTTATTGTGCCTTTCACATTGTTAATGTATGTAATGTTTGCAGTTCCTATGCCCTGAGGGGTAGTCATCTCTTATGCAAAATAATTTTTAAAAACGTACATTTTCCCAATTCTTTGTGACATTAAGGTGTAAAGAAGTAGAATCCCTATCTTGGAAAAGGCCAACCTTAGGCAAAACTGTGAAGTGAAGACTTTCTTCAATACCTCCCTTCCGCATTTTATACTCCTACACAAACCCAGGTTCCCAATTAACCCATTCCTCTCCCCACTACTTTTCTTCATGAAAACTCCTCTGAGATTTTATTATACTACTTCATACATAAACAGTATGTGTATACACACACACATACACCCCATTTGTATACCACTTCTTCTTTATCCCTTCTCGATTGCATCTTTTCTCCCATGCTCAGAAGTAAGTAACTGTCACTTCTTTTCTACTATTTCTTTGCTTTTCTTTACAGTTTTATTACATGTGAATGTTCCCCTAATCAATACACTATTTAGTTTGTGCATGCTTTCAAACTTAATATAATTGGCATAAATGTAAATATGTTCCTACAACTTTCTTTTTTCACTCATTTCATTTGTTAAAAATTTTTATATGTTGCCTTAAAGTATTTGTTTTCAGTGCTGTATTGCTTGTCATTAGATAAATACACCAAAATGTATTTATGCATTCTTTGGTTGATGGCCACCCCAATTTTTTAATTACAAACAATACTGCCAAGAATATTATTGTACCTCTATCCTGTTTCATGGACTCAAGAGTACTCCAGCAGTGGAATCGCTGAGTGGTAAGGTATGGGCATCTTCAAATTTGAGAAAATGCTAAATTACTTTCTGGAGTTATTTTTACCAATTTCACTCTACCTAGCAGTAATTATGAGTTTCCATTGATGGATATCCTTTCTAACACCTGGAAGTGTCAGATGTTTTTATTTCTTCCAATCAGGTACTAGTTTTATTTTACATGTCTCTGATTAATAATGATATTGAACATGTTGTCATATATTCACTGGCCATTCTGATTTCTCCTTTGCACATTTTTTTTTTTTTTTTTTTTTTTTTTTTTGTGTGTACCTCAGCGGCCATGGCTCACAGGCCTAGCCGCTCCGCGGCATGTGGAATCTTCTTGGACCGGAGCACGAATCCATGTCCCCCGCAACGGCAGGCGGACTCTCAACCACTGCGCCACCAGGGAAGCCCCTCCTCTGCACATTTTTTATTGGGTTGTTTGTCTTTGTCTTATTGACTTGAAAGAGGTTTTTAAAAATATATTCTGAATACCAATTGTTTGTCAATTATGTGTTTTGAAAATATTTCCTCTTGTTTGTAAATTGTCCTTTCACGTTTTTTCATTATGTCTTTTGCTGAAAATTATTTTATTTCACTTACCTATATTCTTCTCCGAGGATGTGCTTTTTTGTGTGTTTTGCTTAAGAAATCCTTTCCTTCCCTGATGTTGTATATTCTTCGATATTTGTTCTTAAATATTTTAAACTTTTGCTTTTTACATGTAGGTCTTTAAACAGCCTAAAATTTATTTTCGTATACCATATGAGGACTGAATTTTTTTGCCACATGGATAACAAATTGTTTCAGCACCCTTTATTGAAGAGTCCTTTTATCCTTATGATTTGTAATGCCAGATTTCTTCACATACTAAGTCATGTGTTAATCTGGTAGGGCAACTCTCCCACCACCATATTCTTCTTCAGGAGTGTTTTGGTTTTTCTTGGCCTTTTGCTTTTCCAAATCAATTTTAGAATTATTTTGTCAAGTTTCCACAAAGAAGCCTGTCAGAATTTTTATCGTATTGCACTGAATTAGATTATATTAGGGAGAATTAAATCTTTCTATCCTTGAACATATTATTTCTCTTCATTTATTTAGGTCTTCTTTGATTTCTTTCAGTAAAGTTTTATAATTTTCCCCATGAAGTTTATGTACCTCCTCTATTTCTATGTGGAGTACATTATATTTTGATCTGAGAGTCAGTATTCACAATTAAGTTATGCCAAATGGCTTTAACCAGGACCTGAAAGCTCAATTATCTATGGAGACAAGTAAAAACGAACAACGTGGAAAGCGACCCAAGTGTAAGACAGTAGAAGATGATGAAGACTGGAGAGTCTCTACTCAGCTCCAGCCAATTGCTGCCCAGTATTACCAGAACTTCCAAATATTCTAGACTTTCTAGAAATGTCTTGATTTTTAACACACTGTGTAGACTGCCAACTTCAATCATCCTCAGATGATTTAAAATGAAGAATGATAAATGAAATATCAGGTTTCAGCCAGCAAATGAGATAGGACTTCAGAGAGAGGAAAGGAAGGGAAGGCACTAGGATGGCTGTAATTAAACAAAACAAAACAAAACAAAAACAGAAAATGACAAGTGCTGGCAAAAAAATGTGGAAAAATTGTAATCTGTTGTTAGGGGGAATGTAAAATGGTGGGCCACTTTGGAAAGCAGTTTGGCAGTCCCACAAAAAAGTTAAACACAGAGTTACCATATGATGACCCAGCAAGTCCACTTCTAAATATATACCCAAGAGAAGTGAAAACATACATCCACACAAAAACTTGTAAACAAATGTTCATTGCAACATTATTCATCATAGTCAAAAAGTGGAAACAATCCAAATGCCCATCAAGTGATAGATGGATAGATAAAATGTGGTATATTCACATGATGGAATATTATTTGACCATATAAAGGGATGAAGTACTGATACATGCTACAACATGGATGGACTTTGAAAGCATGATGCTAAGTGAAAGAAGCCAGTCACAGAGGGCTACATATGGTATGATTTTGTGCACATGAGCTATCCTGAATAGGCCAATCCATAGGGACAGAAAGTAGATTAGTAATTCCCAAGGGCTATAAAGAGGGAGAATCGGGAATCAGTGCTAGTGGGTATGGGGTTTATTTTGGAGGTGATAAAAATGTTCAGGAATTAGTTGTGACAGTTTCATAACCTTGTGAAGATACTAAAAACATTGAATCATACATGTTAAAAAGGTGAATTTTATGGTATATGAATTACATCTTTATTTCAAGTTTTTTAATATAAAGAAAGAAAGAGAGAGAGAGAAAAGAAAGTATGTATTGGGCCTTCCTCCAAAGTCAAAATCTGCCAATATAAAACTACTTCTGACTTTGAGATTAAACAAATTCACTCATGACTAAGAGAGAACATTTATGTTTGTATTATTTTTCCTTTTCTAATAACTGCTTTTAATAGTAACACCTTTGATATTGTACATTTAGCAAACCTATCCTTCCAGATGGGATGGCAACAGTTTTGTAACATCTCTTTGCTTATTAAAAGACTGTGACTGGGGCTTCCCTGGTGGTGCAGTGGTTAAGAATCCACCTGCCAATGCAGGGGACACAGGTTTGAGCTCTGGTGCGGGAAGATCCCACATGCCACAGAGCAACTAAGCCCGTGTGTCAATGAGCCTACACTCTAGAGCCCGGGAGCCACAACTACTGAGCCCGCGAGCCACAGCTACTGAAGCCCACGTGCCACAACTACTGAAGCCCGTGTGCCTAGAGCCTGTGCTCCACAGCAGGAGAGGCCACCGCAATGAGAAGCCTGCACACCTGCTAACCGCAGCTAGAGAAAGCCTACACGCAGCAACGAAGACCCAACGCAGCCTAAAATAAATAAATAAATAAATTTATTAAAAAAGAAAAAGAACTGTTTCTCTGTATGCTCTCCCACTTGTTATTGTGCTATGTCTATAATAACAAACATTGTACCTGTTTAAAAAAAAAAAAAGACTGTGACTTATGTTGCCTGGTTGTATGATTTTTTATTTTACTAATATTTCTAAAAAGAGATGGCCTGAGTGTTTCCTCCAGGTCCCTGCTTTGGTCCTCACCCAAACCTGCTTGCTGCCTTTGCTCTGAATCCCATCCTCTCCCACTTCTGCAAGGACATCCTTTCCAGCATCTCTTTAAAACCACATGGACCTACCACACTAATGTACCTGCAGTTTCCTCAGACAATCCAGTCCTCTTAGGTCTCTGTGCCTTTACACATCATGTACTCTCTGCATGGAAACTTCTGGTGTGGGTGTAGCAGTGGCTATAAAAAGAGATTGATGGCATTCTTTTGGAGGCAGTACTCAATGGACTTGCAAATAAATTGGATATGGGGTAGGAAAAAGGAAGGAATTAAGAATCAAGATTGCCTACTAAGCTTCTAACTTCAGTAACTTTTCATATGGCACAGCCATTTTCCAAGTTTAGGAAGACCAGGATCAGGGAGGACCAGGTTTAACATAGCAACTCTGAGCCATCTATGAGACATCAAGTAAAGATACCAAGTATACATATGTTAGTCTCGAGTGAGATAATATGTGTCTGGAACACAGAGGAAAGATTTGTGCTAGAGGTATACAACTGGGAGTTGTCAGCACATAAGTAATGTTTAAAACCGTGGAAATGAATACACCTAGGGAGAAAATGTTTCCAAAGAGTGATCACTCAATAAGTGTTAGGTAGTAACAAGCTGTGCCATAATTTATTCAACAAATCCCTCCTATTTTTTTTAACATATGTTTCCCAATGTTTTGTATAATTCATAAGTAATTTTTATATCCTCCATAAATATTTATGACACTTTTTTTCTAATAGAAACCAGCTTTTAAAAAAAGAGGCCCACTTGCAATAGACTTTGATTCCCAAAATCAAGCAGAAGAAGTAATTTGGAACAGTAAAAGAGAGGAGGGGTAGCAGGGCTAAGTTCTGTGTAGGGAAGGGGCAGAGAGATGAGGATCCCTGCTCAGCACTGTGGAGGAAGCAGGAATGTCTAAGGAATATTTATCAAGTTTACTGAATTTTTAAAAAATTTATTTATCTAATTTATTTATTTTTGGCTGCATTGGGTCTTCATTGCTACACATGGGCTTTCTCTAGTTGTGACGAGCGGGGGCTGCTCTTAGTTGCAGTGTGTGGTCTTCTTATTGCGGTGGCTCTTGTTGTGGAGCACGGGCTATAGGTACGTGGGGTTCAGTAGTTGTGGCACTCAGGCTCAGTAGTTGTGGCTCTTGGGCTCTAGAGCGCAGACTCAGTAGTTGTGGTGCACGGGCTTAGCTGCTCCGCGGCATGTGGGATCTTCCCAGACCAGGGATCGAACCCGTGTCCCCTGCATTGGCAGGAGGATTCTTAACCACCGTGCCACCAGGGGAGCCCCCTAATGAATGCTTTTCAATTTTTTTTAAAGATTTTTTTCCATCTCCCCTACATAATCTTCAGTAAACTCAGCATTGCTAACTAAATGTTTTTCATGCAGTGTGTTCTCCACGGTGAATTAAATGCCAAGTCCTGACTCAGATGGGCTGGTGACAAGAGAAACTGCCCAACCAGTAACTGGGCTACATTTGTTTTCTAAAATGGCAATGCAACACCTTTGGAGCTACATCTCTGCATATGTTCAGAATTACTCCCTTGGCATAAATTTACAGATACTGAATTAAAAAGAATAAACCATTATTAAGTCTTTTTATACACATTGCTAAAATGTCCTCCAGAAAAGTTGAACCAATGTATCACCAGCAGAGTATTAGAGTGTTTATTTCCTCACACCTACATTTTAGTCTTTAAGGAATTAATGGGGGAAAAAATGGTAGTTCACTGTTTTAACATGACTTTATCACCATCTACTAAATTTTTTAACATTACCCTAACTGGTCTCCTTGTTTCTAACCTTTCTCCATGTCAATGCATCCTGTATGCCACCAGATTAATCTTCTTATAGTAGGATTCCTGTGCCAATATTACCCTGTTCGAAAATCTTCAATGACTCTCACTGTCTACTGAATTAAGTACAAACTCATCAGCCTGTCATCTAAAACACTGTGCAATATGGCCTCATCACATATTTGCAATCTTATTTTGGCCTCCACTTTCTTACACATACCCTATGATCCAGTCAAAATCATATAGTCATTGTTTTCCAGAACATGCCCCATAATTTCTCATCTCCATAGCGTAATAGTTCAGCGTTCATATCACGAGGTCTTCAAATCTCCACTCCCTCACCCATGGCAGATTTTGCTAATGACTCATCATACTCTTTCCCACTGAGCTGGCACCACACAGTGCTATAGACAGTCAATACCAATGAACTGGAATTGCCACTTGATGTAAAACTAACTTGCCATCCCTGTAATAGTCCTTTCACCTAGTTGGCTTTCACCCCAGCTCCTCTTCTTGAACTTGTTCCCATAAATTAAGGTTCCCTTCAAATATTCCCTTTAGAAAGCCTTTCCTGAATCTACTCTGCACCTCTATAATCCTCTTAACACATTACATGGGACTTATAATTCTTACTTCATTTCACCTTGTTTCATTATTGTGAGCTATCTTCTGCCCATTCGAACCATATGTGTCAAGGCAATAAGTAGTAAAGAGTTCAGATTCTGTAACCAGACTGCCATAGTTCAAAACCTGGATCTGTCCCAACTAGCTGTGGGTACTTGAGCAAGTTTTTTAACATCTCTGAGTTGCCCTCTTCTGTAAAATGGACATAATAATTGGACCAACCACAGAAAGTTGTGAGGATTCAATGAGAAAATGCAAGTCAAGTGCTTACTAAGTGTCACACACATATTAAGTCTTCAGAAATGTTATGTATCTCTCAAAAATTTAAACGTAGAGTTACCATATGACTTAGCAATTCCAATTCTAGGTTTAAATCCAAGAGAATTTTGTTCACATATGTTCACACAAAAACATATAGAGTACATGAATGTTCATAGCAGCATTATTTATGAGTAAAAAAATAGAAGCAACCTAAATGTCCATCAACTGATAAATAAATGAAATGTGGTATATCCACACAATGGAGTATTATTCAGCCATAAAACTGCATGAGGTGCTGATGCATACTACAACATGCATGAACCTTGAAAACATGCTAAGTGAAAGAAGTCAGCCACAAAAGACCATTATATGAAATATTCAGAATAAGCAAATCCACAGACACAGAAGTAGATTAGTGGTTGCCAGGGGTGAGGATGAGGGGGCGTGGCGAGTGATTGATTAAGGGGTATGAGGCTTCTTTTTTGAGTGATGAAAATGTTCTAGAATTCGTTAGTGGTGATGGTTGTACAATATTGTGAATATACTAAAACTCACTGAATTGTGCATTTTAACATGGTTAAAATGATAAATTCTATGTTACGTGACTATTATCTCAATTTTTTAAAATGTTGTTTATATTACTATTCATCTTTGTATCCCCTAGAGGGCCTAAAGAGACATCATTAAGGAAGTATGGCTTTCTTTTTAAGGAAGAGAGATTTAATATGACCTTAAATGCAAAGGTGAAATGATTTGAGCAACTTCTATAAATTACAGTGATTACAATTTGCACGTAGAACAAATCATAGATAAAAGGTAATTTATTGATCTGTAGAAATTCCAAGAATCAACTGGGCCCAACTAAAACAAAACAGTTCCAACAATCTTGGGATTACACTTGGCTAAAATACAATCCAGCAAAAAATATTAATAGGGAACTCAAAAAAAGAAGATCTATAAATATCCACTGAGTATGTTAAAAAAAAACCACAACTAATTAAAACAAAAAGGCTATTTTTAAACCATTTAAAAATCATTTTTAAAAACATTAATATCCACTGTTAACAAGGGAAAATTATGACCTTGCTTGTCATTTCCCACTGCATGTAGGTGGGCATATACATTTATAAGCTTTCTGGAGGTTAATTTAACAATATGTATACTACATACATATATTTATGGCTAGAAAAAGGTCTAAGCATTATGTCCTCCAAGTGGTACACTTGGAGGTGGAATAAGGCAACTTTCTCCCTTGTCCTTATCCCCTAAATTTTTCTACAATAAACATAAATATTGCTTTTGTAACAGAAAATGCTAAAAGTATTTCTTAAATTTTTGAAAAGTAATGGAGGCAGGAGAAATCAGTTCACTTTGTTGAAGTCAACTTGTTAATTTTTTTAAACTGTTATGAATAAACTAGAACTTTATTGAGGTTGTTAGTGGTACACCCAGAAAATGATAAATAGGTAAAATATAGAAATAACTGAGGGGACATTAGGTCTACAATTAGATGACCCATGAGATATTATCTTTACAAACCATCAGTACAAAAGTGCAATAGTTAGGTTGATGAAAATGGACAAGGCAATAATCTCTCATGATGTTTAAGAGCAGAATCTCCACATTAATTGAAGTGAATTGCTAAATTGCCTTCTAAAATGGTTATTTCAGTAGTGAACAAAGAATGTCCTTTTTACCACACCCTTCTCAGTACAGGATGTAACTAACAAAAAAGGAATCTCATTTACTTTTCATCTCTTCAATTATTAGTGAAAGCTGAACATTTTCTAAGGTTTATTTATTGGCTGTTCATATTTCTTCTTCTGTGAGTTGTCTGCTCATGTGTCATGTGTATTTTTTAAGATTTTTTTTAAAGTCTTTTTTGAATTTGTTACAATACTGCTTCTGCTTTATGGTGCTTTTGTTTTGTTTTGTTTTTTGGTGTTTTGGCCATGAGGCATGTATGTGGGATCTTAGATCCCCAACCAGGAATCGAACCAGCACCACCTGCATTGGATGGTGAAGTCTTAACCACTGGACTGACAGGGAAATCCTGTCATCTCTGTTTTTAGGTGATCTTTTTTTTTTTTTTTTTATTTCGGCTGCGTTGGGTCTTCGTTGCTGCACGCAGGCTTTCTCTAGTTGCAGCGAGCAGGGACGACTCTTCGTTGCAGTGCGCGGGCTTCTCATTGTGGTGGCTTCGCTTCCCTTGTTGCGGAGCACGGGCTTCAGTAGTTGCAGCACGAGGGCTCAGTAGTTGTGGCTCACGGGCTCTAGAGCGCAGGCTCAGTAGTTGTGGTGCACGGGCCTAGTTGCTCCACGGCATCTTCTTGGACCAGGGACCGAACCTGTGTCCCCTGCATTGGCAGACAGGTTCTTAACCACTGCACCACCAGGGAAGTCCCGATCTTTTTTTTTTTAATATAAATTTATTTATTTTTATTTATCTAGTTTTTGCTACGTTGGGTCTTCGTTGCTGCGTGCGGATTTTCTCTAGTTGCGGCAAGCGGTGGCTACTCTTCATTGCGGTGCGCAGGCTTCTCATTGCAGTGGCTTCTCTTGCTGCGGAGCATGGACTCTAGGCACGCAGGCTTCAGTAGTTGTGGTTTGCGGGCTCTAGAGCTCAGGCTCAGTAGTTGTGGCGCACGGGCATAATTGCTCTGCGGCATGTGGGATCTTCTTGGACCAGGGACCGAACCTGTGTCCCCTGCATTGGCAGGCAGATTCTTAACCATTGCACCACCAGGGAAGCCCGATCTTTTTTCTTGTTGATTTGTTACAGTACTTTAAAGGGTAAAGATCTTAACTCCTTATCTGTCACGTATGTTTCAAATATTTTTCCCAGTTTGTCATTTGCTTTTTAACTTTAATGGTGTCTTATAATGTCTAAAAACGTTTAATTTTTATGAGGTCAAATATATCAATCTTTTCCTTTATCATTTTTCCTTTGCTTTTATTATTAGAGAGTTCTTCACTCTAGGAGAAGATATTCTCCACCTGTATTTTCTTCCAATTCTTTTATGGGGTCATTGTTTTTCATTTTATTCTTAAAGCCATCTGGAGTTTATTTTGGAATAAGATGTGAGAGAGACAACTCTTAAAAACACATTTTTAAAACATTACACATTATAAAAGAGTCTGTGCAAAGAAAATATTTGCAGTATTAAATGTGCCCAAGGAGTCATCACTTAACATAAAAAAAAATTCCTATGACAAAGCATTTAAACAGTTCTTCAGAGTTCACTAAAAAAGGATTGGGCTGTGTTGAAACCTACTTTAACAGTTTTCTTCTGGAGCAGTTGCCTTTTTACTAATTAACTTTTATATTATTTGGATGTTTTACAAAGCGTACATATTGCTTTCTTTAAAAAGAAAGAAAAAGTATGCACTTCATTGCATGAGAGGTTGATGCTGCGTGTCAGAGACAGATCTTGAATTTCACCTTTTCATGACTAAAAGAAAACAAAAGAAACTCTTCATGATTCATAGGGCATGAATCATAAACGAAATTACTGAATGATTAAGTAAGTCTAATGACAACGGGGTGAAGTGGAAATCCTATTGGGTAGAAACCACAAACCCTAGTTTCAATGCTCCCCCTGATTCACTTGCTAAATTTCCTTAGATAAATTTCTTAAAATATCTGCACCTGTTCGTCAGTGCATGAAAAAAGATCTTAGTTGTCAGGAAACATGGGCTTATGAGTTAACATTTTAAAGTATTAAAAGCATCTTGAATTAAATATCTTCATGAACAGGGTCAGCAATTCTAGTCATCAGCAACTCAGGAAACCTAAAAATTTCCTCATTTAATGTCTCCTCTTCAAGGCTCAGCTGTTCTTTCAGTGTGCATAAATTCTCAAAGGCTCATTGAGGGTAGCGGAATATCAGAGGTGAATGTTTTGGGAATAACAGATATTTCATGTTACTGCTAATGAGGCTGAAATAGTATTTTAAGAAATCTAACCTTCCTTTCTATTTCTGCTACTTCTCTTTTAACAGATTTCAGCTTTTTGAGATGCTCATCATATAGACGTCCACAAAAGTTCACAAAAAGACACATGCTCCAGAAATTTACGTTTACTTACATTCATGCAAATATGTATATAATAACACTGATGTGGGTAACCACATTCTTGTGCATAAGCATATCCTCAGGTTTACCTTGAGCACATCAATGAAAAGAACTAATAAGACCAGGTAATGAGCAAATCAGTAAGATTATTGATGATTAAAAATTTCTGAGTCCACAACTGGTAAAGAGTTCTCTGCTTAACGTTATCCAGGCCCTCAGAGAAACCAGTGAAAAGAATTTATTTATGAATTCATTCAACAAATATTAACTGAGCATCTACCAAGCACTGTGCTAAGCACTGAGGAAAACTATTAGGTTGAACCACTTGAAATTGCTGATAGTCAAGCATTTTTTAACTTACAACAATGGCAATTTCATGTAGTTCAACCTAAGAAAATTAAAGAAATTCCTTAGAAAGGGAAAGAAGACAGAGTTGAAAATCATGAGAAAAAAAAATTTTTTCCAAACTAGCAACTTAGAAGAAATAAGAGGAAATAAAAGGAAAAAGAAAAAAATAGGATTGGGAAACGGGAACAATGGAACATATAAACAAAAATAGAATAGAACAGGGCTTCCCTGGTGGCGCAGTGATTGAGAGTCCGCCTGCCAACATATGGAGGGCTTCCCTGGTGGCACAGTGATTAAGAATCTGCATGGGACATGGGTTCAAGCCCTGGTTCAGGGAGATCCCACATGCCACAGAGAAACTAAGCCCATGTGCCACAACTAGTGAGCCTGTGCTCTAGAGCCCGCGTACCGCAACTACTGAAGCCCACGTGCCTGGAGCCTATGCTCTGCAACAAGAGAAGCCACCACCATGAGAAGCCCGAGCACCACAACGAACAGTAGCCCCTGCTCGTTGCAACTAGAGAAAGCCCACGCACAGCAACAAAGATGCAACCCAGCCAAAAATAAATAAATAAAATTTATTTTTAAAAATATGGCAATAAAAACTAATAAATTATTTTTTAATTTTTTAAATTGAAATATAATTGACATACAACAATTAGTTTCAGGTATACAACATAATGATTCAATATTTGTATATACTGTTGTGAAATGATTACCATTATAAGTCTAGTTAACATCCATCGCCATACATATTTACAGAAAAATTTTTTTTCCTTATGATGAAGACTTTTAAGATCTACTCAGCAATTTTCAAATTTGCAATACAGTATTATTAACTATAGTCACCATGCTGTACGTTACATCCCCATGACTTATTTATTTTAGAACTGGAAGTTTGCACCTTTTGACCCCCTTCACCCATTTCACCTACTCCCTACCCACTACCTCTGGCAACCACCAATCTGTTCCCTGTATCTATGAGCTTAGGTTTCTGTTTGTTTGTTAATTTGTTTGTTGAAAACTAATAAATTCTTTCTTTTTCTTTCTTTCTTTCTTTCTTTCTCTATCTTTGGTTGCATTGCGTCTTCGTTTCTGTGTGTGGGCTTTCTCTAGTTGTGGTGAACAGGGGCTACTCTTCGTTTTGTGGTGTGCAGCCTTCTCATTGCAGTGGCTTCTCTTATTGCAGAGCATGGGCTCTAGGCACGCGGGCTTCAGTAGTTGTGGCACATGGGCTTAAGTAGTTGTGGTTTGTGGGCTCTAGAGCACAGGCTCAGTAGTTGTGGCACACGGGCTTAGTTTCTCCGCGGCATGTGGGATCTTCCTGGCCCAGGGCTCGAACCTGTGTCCCCTGCATTGGCAGGTGGATTCTTAACTACTGCGCCACCAGGGAAGCTCAATAAATTCGAAATAATTTAATTCATCCAATGTATATTGTGTCCAACACTATACAGATAATCTCATGGTAGGCACAACATGTATCTCAAAAGAAAGAGAAAACATTATTCTCCTTAGAGAAGAAAGACAGATCAATGTGCCCCATATTTTAAAATTCTAAATTCTGAGGATACAAGAGAAAATGAAAAAAATATTGAGGCAGTTGGAGAGCCAAAACAGGGAAAATGGTAGTAGAAACACCAAAAAAATAGATATAAATTCAATATAAATCCAAGAAAAAGCAAAGTTGGAAAGAAATAAAATAGGAGTCCCAATAATAGGAAAACGATTCTGCAGCAATGTCTCCTGATAACACAAGAATGAAAAGTGTAAATCAAGTTATCAGAGAAGCCAAAGAAAGTAAATTTAAAAATGTTAAAAAAAAAAAAAATGTTTTACTATCTCTTTTGCCACATAGAAAATTATATTAACTTCCCATTTTGTACAATTAAGGGTGAACAAATAATAAAATAGGTAATTTGTGTATATAAATTCCAAATTTTATATTTTGATATAATGACTTCATTTGAAATAACATAAATTATATAAAAGCAAATAATCCGAAACTATCCAGACAGGAAAGAATAAATTAGAAAATTACTTTATACTTTCATGATTAAGAATGGTCAAAGACCCATACAATTTTAGCATAAGAAGGAGTCTTTCTTTTTTTTTTTTTTAATATTTATTTACTTTTGGCTACGTTGCGCATGCAGGGCATGCGGGATCTTTCCTTGCAGCGCACAGGCTTAGTTGCTCTGCAGCATGTGGGATCCTAGTTCCCTGACCAGGGATTGAACCCGCATTCCCTGCATTGGAAGACAGACTCTTAACCACTGGACCACCAGGGAAGTCCCAAGAAGGTGTCTTAGAGTTCATTCACACCAAACCCTCAATGTCTCAGAAGAGGCAGAGAGAGTGATGAGAAGTGATTTGTTCAAAGCTAGAGAGAAGCAGACTTAGGACTAGAACTTATTCCTTCTTTCATTCACTTAGCGGTCAGGAAATCCTGCCATGTGCCCGACAAGGTACGAAAATTGGTGAACTTTGTTCCTGGCTCTCAATTTGCTGTCAGAGTGGCAGTGTTGAGGGTGGGTAAAAGAGACCCATAAACTCTACTAAAGCCATTAGTGTACATCAGTAAAATAAACAGTGCTTTAAAACCCACATTTTATATGTCAAAACTCAGTCATTGAGAACTCTCATTTTGAGAGCTTCAAACCAGGGTGGTACATAAAATAACAAAGGAGAATCCTTCACCAAAGAAGGATAAATAGGATCCTAGGTTGTAGATTTCCTAACAGGTCTTCCATACAATGTATGTCTTTAATCAGTACCAGCAACATCAGCACTCCGTTATTACCCTTCTTTGATGCAGAATAAATGAATGATTCTCTTTTTAAAAAATATTTATTTATATATTTGGCCGTACTGGGTCTTGGTTGTGGCACACGGGCTTTTAGTTTCGGCGTGCAGGATCTAGTTCCCAGACCAGGGATCGAACTCGGGTTCCCTGCATTTGGAGTGTAGAGTCTTAACCACTGGACCACCAGGGAAGTCCCTGAATGATTCTTAAACACTGTCAGCTGTGTAGCTAAAAATTCATGATTTGTCTAAACTCTCTTTTCAGACATTGTGCATGAAAGTATGGTTTTGCAATTGATGCCAAATAAACTTGTGTATGAAAAACAACAACTGTTTACTTAGCACATTATTACCTGAGCTTGGGTTTACAAAAAAGAGGCCAAAAAAAAATTGTGTGGCAATCCGAGAGTAAGATTATGATGATAAAATGAGTCCAATGAGTGAAAGAACTAATCATAGCTGTGAAAATGCCAAGGTCTGAACAAAGAGTGAGAGTTTTGTGACCAGCTATGACATAGGTCCTTGTCACAGGCCCCAGAGGGCAGCTCAGAACCACACTGATTCAGGTTCCTATGTGCCCTGTAAGGACTCTAAGGATTACTATTTTTTTTAACATGACATGTAGTTCTCATTACTAACCACAGCATGACATAAAATCAGGTGACCAGGAAACCAGATAACCTCTCACACTGTTTTTTATTTTATTTTGTTATTAACAATCATTGTTCTTAAATGATAGAATTAAATGTGAGCTCTAGCTAAAAGTTCCTTTAGAGGGATTTAAGCAAATGATTAAAATAAAATCTTTAACCCCTCTGCCTATTTGTTGAATCTGAAAATACTTGCATAGAGACATAGAATCAGCCTTGAACAGGAGTCTTTCATTTTCCACCTACTGATTTTACGGGGATAAGTTAAAACACCAAACAACCAATGTTGAAATGTCAAGGCTAAAATGTCACAGAAACATAAGTTCAGTAAAGTAGCATCTTCTGTTCTGAGTAGTCTGATGACACAGTTAACGCTGTGCCTTTAAGGATGTGGATGTGACCTTAACATCTCGGAGCTTCATGGCTGCAACCTTAACATTTCCTGTCACAGTCTTTGAGTCAATCCTCATGCCCACACAATAGAGTGAGTTTCCATTTCATTCTTGAGTTCACACAGGTAAGTGGGTGGGTATGTGCTCAAACTCAGGGATGCATTACCATACTAATCCAAGTCTATTAATCTCATTGCTCTGATTTTTTTTTCTTTCTTTTGAAATTAAATAATTCTTTACCTCCTGCCCTCCACGGCTTGGTAATAACTCAAAGAAGCACTGGAAAGAGTCAAGAGCTGGGCTACTACTTGACCAATGACTCTCCAAGATCCTTTACTTCTTCATGCTTCAGTATCCTTTGTAAAATGAGATTCATAATATCCGGCCCAATTCTACAGATGGCCAGAATAAAAGCATTTAAAATGTTTTGGGAGAAAAGCATAAGAATACTGTGACTTTAAAAAAGCAAATGATACAAAATAAGAAGATGAATACAGCAAATAAATAACAGAAGAAATTGACAATCTTGAACAATGTCATTACTGACTAGTCTCTTCTCTCTTTGCTACCTGATCTCAAAATATCTTGCAGCTCCATAGTGGCTGAAGTTTGTGTTCATACTGCCAAATGCTATAAGTCATTATAGGTGGTGGACCCCAAAGAGCTTTTACTTATGTGAATTCTATCTAATGGTATTTATCATATTACCTGTTAAACTGAGAAGTTTTCAAAATATTATTTCAAATCAAGACAACAAAGTGTACTTAGTTTTTGTTGTCTTCCTGCCTAGGCTCAAAGAAAAGTTCAAGATTTCAGATGACTGCTTGTTTGAAAAAATGATGTTATAGCTATCCTGCCAGGTATGACTAAAGATAGCGAATAACAGTACAGAAAGCACTAAGAACAAGCAAATTTTATTAATCTCTTTGAATCTCTATAAAAATGTACATGTTGATACTTAAACCTACTACCATAGAAAATACTGGAAAACACAATACACATGCAGGCGCCCTGTTAGCTGAGTGATGACATCATTACACGTCAAACAGCCTCTGGAAATTTCCGCTGTATATTCCATTTAGAGAATGAGAGTGAAAAAGGCAAATCATGTCTTTGTACCATAAAGGAAATCATTTTGACCTCGGAGACCCCTTGAAAGGATCTTGGAGATGACCCAGACCTGGGGGATCACGATTTGAGAACCAACGTAATCGATTAATTTTTAAGGTCACTTCCCAGTTCATAGTACTTCTCCGATGAATGTTTTGCTCTCCTTCGCGGACCACCCTTTGAGACCTAAGGTCTCAAGACAGAGCCCCTAGCCTAGCGGAACCCAAAGCGAAAAGCCCCGGACGCTCCGGGGGGCGCTCTGCTTAGCTACTGGGAGTCGAACACGCTCCCCTGAGTCGGCGGAGGACGCGGGATCTAGAAACCAGTCCCAAACCTGCCCCCCGCGCGCCAAGGCGGGGCCAGAACTGGCTGCGGGCGGCCGGGCTAGCCCAGGGCTCAGGGCAGAAGTGGTGGCGGCGACGGCGACAGCTACAGCGAGTGACAGCTCCCCGGAGACGCCGGCCAACTGCCCGCCCGCCGCAGGTGAGCCGGTCCCCGGGAGGAGGAGCGCTGCCAGGTACTCCCAAGGAGCTGCTTCCTCCTTTTCCCACAGCTCCGCGGCCTCCCGGGATCAAGGCTGGGCCTGCGCCGCGCGTCCCCGTGCCGGCCAGGGCGGCGCTCCGCGGACCCCAGGCGCATCCTCGAGCGTGCGGGCCACTGCGGCCCTACGGAGAGCAAGGCGAGGGTTTTGGGGGCGCCGAGACGGAGGGTCTGGCGACCGCAGGGACTACCCAAGCACGGGGCTCCGGCCCGGGAGCTGCTGGAACATGCGCCCGGAGCTGCAGGTGCGGGGCCCGGCGGCTCGGCCCCGACGGGGAATGGGCGACTCGGAGGGGCCCACCTCGGCGGACCGGGCTCGATTCCAACGGAAAGCAGAGGGCGGCCGCGGCGATAGGTGCCCGCTCTGCCGTCTGCAGACTCCGGAGGGTGGGGTGGGGTGGGGAGGCGAGGGGTAGGGCGGAGGCGGCATTTGTCCCCGGGCATGCTCTCGGGGCCGCTTTCCGGGCGCGGGTCGGACGCCGGCGACCGAAACCGCGCGCGGGGCGCAGTCGCGCGGTGGCTTTGAGCACAACAGGTAGGTGACTCAGTTCCCCCAGGAACTCAAAATGCTGAGCCGGGGCCTTTTTTGACGTGGTTTTTGTTGGTTATTTTGTTTGTTTCGGTTTGTTTGACAGTTGCCAGACTATGTTTACACTCCTGGTGCTACTCAGCCAACTGCGCATACTTACCTTCGCGTTCCCTCATCTCACAAGAAGTCCAGAGGAGTCGAGGCATGCGGGAGAAGAAGGTAAGCCTGGCTTCCCGCTCCAGGAAAATCCTCCTGGAAACCCGACTCGGATTATAGAGCTCAAACCAGAAAGTGCAGTCTTTGAAACCAAATGCCCCCGTCAATCATAGAAGCACTAAAATGTCCTTTAATTTGTGGTTTATTTGGTAATGTTGTGGTTTGTTATGTTAAGTGCAATTTTTACACATTCATTTCTGTGAGTTACTTTTGCTAAGTATATATTTAAGACCAGGTTGGTGGTTAACTGAATGGAAAACCTATTTCAACTTCTGAAAATCAGTGAGTGCCATTTTTCTAGATGAAGCTATGTGGTAATTATAATGAGCATAATTCTTCCAGTTCTTCCTGGAAAGATGGACAGGGAGACCAGGATTTAGTCCGGATGTGTTAGGAGACTCTGGGCAAGTTACTTAACCCCTTTCAGCTTGTAAAATGATGGGGGATGGGGAGTGGAATGATCTCTGAGGTCCTTTTTAACTTTTAAATGCCTGGTTATCTGGGTAAAGTCAGAAGGTATGAGAAGATTAGGTTTGGGGCTTGCTAACCTAGAATTCCATACCTTGTGGACTCCAAGTCTTAGACTGATTCCTGCCCATATTTTGAAAGCCTAACCAGAAAAAACAGAAAAGGAAAAAAAAAATGGCTTTCATTTCTCCCTGCGTAGTCATTGTGCTTCCCTACCCAGTGCCAGTGCTTTGGATCTACCTCTCCACACATTCCTGTCCCTTATTCATTCTCATCAGATCCTACTCTTGTTTTCTTTTGGGAAGGATCTGTGACACTAATACTCCTGGATGACTTATTAATGATTAATACAGCTTAGTGTCTCAAACCTTCTAGGAGGGTGTGTGTGTGTGTGTGTGTGTGTTAAGATAGGGCAGTATCTTAACCTGAAGGAATCAAACACTGACGGCAGAATTCTAGGCAATTGGATAGGCTAGCCAGTGGGATGGGGGAGATTTGGAAGGAAATCCTTCTTGGTGCCTCCCAAGTTGCACCATATATGTAAGTCCACTCATACATAAGGTGGATGATCCATGCTCAGCAGGACCAGATGCTGATCTCCAGAATGCTTGGGAGTGTATTCATTCATTCACATGATACAGCATAAAAGACAGTCTCAAGGACATCACAAACTATGGAAGGAATTTAGAGATCATACTTGAGTGCAGAAGGCTGGAGATAGCTGTGGGAGATGTAAATGAAGAATCCTCTATATTTAAAAAGCTGATTTGTTCAGTAATAACCTCTTTATTAACATATACTATGTGCTGAGCTCTCTGCTAGGCACGGGAGATGTAGAAATGAAAGACTGTAATCCTGACCGGGAGGACTACTTCATCTAGTGGGAGAGGCAGGGTGTAAACTGATAATCTCCATAAACTCTATGACAGAAGTTAAAACAGAGAGTTTCAAGAGCAGAGGAAAGAGTGAGTTAGCAGTAACTCTGTCTCCGGAGAGTTGTATGGCACAGAAGCCAGTGCTCTCTATCTGCAAATGAGATATAATAAATGTAGATATGAAAAGTAATTAGGAAAATAAAGGACCTTCAGCTACATTCTGTTAAAGCCCAAAGGTGGGGTTGAAATGACCTAAAAAGAATTTATTTAGAAAGCATGGGGAGACAGGGGAGAGGAGGAAAATGGAATATCTCAGTTGGTGGACTTAAAATAGGGGAATGCACAGGCAACTTCCTAGGATGGTCTAAGACAGGAGACAGAGATGGAAAGACAATCTGAGGCAGATACAAAGGTGCAAAGGCCAGTGCATCCTCCAGCAACGGCCAGAGGGAAAATAGGAACTCTCGCTGGAAGTTCAGGATGCTCCAGGGGCAAGGAAGTTTGCCTCTTTCAATTAAAAGCAAATCCAGGGCTACTTAGAACCCAAATAACAAAGGACAGTATTTCTCCTAAGATCATAAGGGAGGCAGGAAGATGTTTGATAAGGCACTGAAAGTGTAAGGTCAACCATGGACTGAGTCAGAACTTTCACACTCAGGGAAGTGGTAAACAGCAGCCCCTCCTGGAGGGCATGTTTTATACATCAGTGAAGACTTTCGTTGGCATAAATATCATTTCAGGAACAACAAAAATATTCATGACTCGCTTTTTTATTTTCGTTTTAAGTTAAAAGTCCCATTTGGAGGGCAGGGGCATTTTATAACTCAGAAAACTGACTTGAATAGGAGACCGACAATGAGAAATTTGGCACTGCTTTTCTAGCCAATAAAATGTAAAGATCTGGGCGTACCTGAGAAGTAGCAATACAGAGGCAGATTCTAATTCTCCATTCTGAAATTAGATTTCATGTAGTAAGTACAATATAGCTAAGTTAGGCAGGCTCAGAGTTACTTCATTACTGGTTTAATATTTTAAACCTATGCCAAGCTGAGTAACGGACTATACCTCTGAATTGCTTCAACTGGTAGAATTTAGGTCCAAGAGTTCCTTCCCACTACAGGAAAGTCAAGTTCATTCATTTATTTTTGTAAGTAATTTTTTTGGCATCTCTATGTGTCAACATCCCTTGCTTTAATGGAACTTTCCTTCTAGCTAGGGGAACAGAGTGGTAACAAGTAAGTAAAGCGTACAGAACACCAGATGGTGATAAGTGCTATGAAGAAAAACAAAATATAGTAGGAGATGGGGATTGCCAGAGGTGGGTGAGTGGGGATGGGGTTCAAGGTAACATTGAACAAAATCCTGAAGGAAGTGAGAGAGCAGAGTGAAAGAAGAAAGTTCTATTTAGAGGAAACAGCAAGTTCAAAGGCAGGAGAAAACCAGGCACATTGGAAACCAGTGTAGCTGTAGGGGACAAGGAGAGCCCTTAGAGCAGCAGTCCCCAACCTTTTTTTTTTTTGCGGTACGCGGGCCTCTCACTGTTGTGGCCTCTCCCGTTGTGGAGCACAGGCCCCGGACGCGCAGGCTCAGCGACAGGGGCTCCCGGGCCCAGCCGCTCCACGGCATGTGGGATCTTCCCGGACCGGGGCACGAACCCGTGTCCCCTGCATCGTCAGGCAGACTCTCAACCACTGCGCCACCAGGGAAGCCCGGTCCCCAACCTTTTTGGCACCAGCGACCAGTTCCTTGGAAGACAATTTTTCCACGGATGTTGCGGTGGATGGCTCAGGCAGTAATGCTGGTGATGGGGAGCGATGGGGAGCGGAGCGGCAGGTGAAGCTTCACTCGCTGGCCCGCTGCTCACCTCCTGCTGTGCCTCCCGGATCCTAAGAGGCCTCAGACCGATAGTGGTCCATGGCCCGGGAGTTGGGGACCGCTGCCTTAGAGGGCCATTGCAAGAGCCCCAATGAGAGATGATGGAGACTTGGAAAATTTTTCATTCTGTTTCCATTAGGTGGTAGTGTAAAATCTACAAGGAGACAAAGAAGAAGAAAGAACAAAAATATTTTATCACACTGGTCTACCCTTTAGAATATTTCTCAAAACATCTATCACCAATGATCCCATTCTGGCTTCCCCCTTGGTTCAAATAGCTCATATGTGTTATTCCTAACATAGAAATGACTACACTAGAATAGCACTGGCCAATAGAAATAAAATACGAACCACATAAAAAATTATCTAGAGCCATATTTTAAAAAGTAAAAAAAAAGGTGAAATTAATTTTAATAATGTAGTTAATTTAACCTAATATATCCAAAATATTTAACCCAGTATTTCCAAATATAAGCGATAGAAAGCATTGAGATATTTCATATTTTTTTAAACCATGTCTTTGAAGTCCCCTGTGTATTTACACTTACAGCACATCTCAATTCACACTAGCCACATTTCAAGTGGTCAATAGCCATACGTGGCTAGTGGCTACTGTATTGGACAAATCCAGCTCTGTTAAGATTCAGACCTGGGGCTTCCCTGGTGGCGCAGTGGTTGAGAGTCCGCCTGCCGATGCAGGGAACACGGGTTCGTGCCCCGGTCTGGGAAGATCCCACATGTCGCGGAGCGGCTGGGCCCGTGAGCCATGGCCACTGAGCCTGTGCGTCCGGAGCCTGTGCTCCGCAACGGGAGAGGCCCCAACAGTGAGAGGCCCGCGTACCGCAAAAAAATTAAAAAAAAAAAAAAAAAGATTCAGACCTGCTTGGAAAAGTGATTGATTAGTAAGGAAAATATCTTGGCCAAGGTGTGACTGTTCTCAAAGGCTAAGAATAAATGGCCAACCTGAGGTCACTCTCAAATTAGTATTAGTCTTCCAGACCATGCACTGTCGTCAGTCTTTTTTTTGGCTGCATTGGGTCTTATTTTTGGCTGCACGCAGGCTTTCTCTAGTTGCAGTGAGCAGGGGCTACTCTTCATTTTGGTGTGCAGGATTCTCATTGCAGTGGTTTCTCTTGTTGCACAGCCTGGGCTCTAGACGTGTGGGCTTTCGTAGTTGTGGTGCGTGGGCTCAGTAGTTTTGGCTCGTGGGCTCTAGAACACAGGCTCTGTAGTTGTGGCACAGGCTTAGTTGCACTGTGGCACGTGGGATCTTCCCAGACCAGGGATCAAACCCATGTCCCCTGAATTGGCAGGCGGATTCTTAACCACTGCGCCACCAGGGAAGTCCCTGTCGTCAGTCTTGATCCATCTTTCAGTTGCCCACTTTAATATATTCTTCCTTTAGTAATGGTTAGCAGTGAGAAATACCAAGACTTTTAAATTCTTATAAGCAGTTGGGGTAGTTCTCAGAGAGTTTCTGAATTCCAGTCTCAGTAATATGATCTGGAGCAAGATCACTTCAGCTTTGTGTGACACCAGAACGAGTTTGAAGTTTTCAGGTTTTGAAAATACTGCCTTGGTAGGATATTTTGGTTTTGTGTCAACCTGTGCTTAGCTATGGTGTTTACCATTTACCTTCCCTACATGCACACGTAGACGGAGTCTTATAAAACTCTGTTGACACATGTTTAGGGGCTGAGTGGAGGGAGCTACTCCTTTGGGAGGGACTGAATGGCTTTTAATTAATCTTATAATTAACTTATGATTTTATTAGCTTAGAAGTTTAAAATTTTTTGGTATAAACCTGATAGAACAATTTTAATATAAATGTATGAATTTATAATTTTAAAACATAAAGAGATCTTAGTTATTATTTAGTTCATATTCCCATTTTCCAAATGAGGAAATGGCAACCCAGGGACTTCCCTGGAGGTCCAGTGGTTAAGACTCCGTACTCCCAGTGCAGGGGGCATGGGTTCAATCCCTGGTCAGGGAATTAAGATCCCACATGCCACACAGTGCAGCCACAAAAAAAAAAAAAAAAAAAAAAGTGTTTCAGGAAATGGCAACCCAGAGCGATAAGTGACTTATCCCAGGATATAGCTGATAGCTAAGCCAAATCAAAAAGAAGAGTCTGTCTTCTAACTCTTAGTCCAGTACTCTGTCCATTACACCAGACTAATTTTTCTCAGTCAAGATAATAGGAAACCAACACTTTAGAAATAGAATAGTCTGGCCTGCCATTTATTGGAAAAATAATTGTCTAGAGGAAAAAGTGATACTCAAATAATTTTTATTTATGCTGATAATTTCGGACATAATCTACTCAAGTATGTTCTGGAATTTTGTTAGTATCTGTACTTCATAGTTAGCAGGAATTATTTTTACTGATGATATTTCTTTTTGTCAGATTTTAAAACCACACAAGAAAGTTTGGTATAATTTAACCAGATCAAAAGAACTATATGCTTTTACCGTAATTAAAACAGGAATTTTCTGCCTTATTTTTTATCGGTGTTTGAAATCTTTCTATTTTTTTGCTAGTCTTTACATCAAAAGAAGAAGCAAACTTGTTCATACGTAGACACCTCCTATATAATAGATTTGATTTGGAGCTCTTCACTTCCAGTGACCTAGAAAGAGAATGCAGAGAAGAACTTTGTAATTATGAGGAAGCCAGAGAAATTTTTGTGTATGAAGATAAAACGGTAATTTGGTTGATATGTTAATTGGCTAGACATCTATTAAATTGTACTTAAGAAAGTGGCACTTTCAGTCAGTAGAGATTATGTGCCTTAAATAAAATTCAGATTGCATACCTGTTATCTCTTTCTACTTTCTTATATTATAATTAGCCCATTTAGACTTGGCTTTATACTTAACTGGGCTTATAGTAATTATCAAATTATCAATTATGTCGTGATTTTCTGTGTTTAACTTTATGATATTCAAAGACAATAATGAAGCAGAGTGAATTAAACTTCAGGATATTATTTGAGTTAGTTCTCTGACTCAGGCTTCAATCATTCAAGACTCAGAGCAATTTTTTCTATTAGGACTTACCATTTTTGATTACTGTATTTATATTTCAAGTACTTATTGACGACCTACTATGTGCCAAGTGCTCTGCTAGAGACTGAAGATAAGATATATAGTCCCTGCATTCAGGATTTTATTGCTTGGCAATAAACCTTTAGAAGTTCTCCCTTAAAATACAATTAAATCCTATCTGTTAATCCTGAAAAGGTACAAAACAAACAACCAGCACTGTCCCTGTTATAATCTGGCATATTCTTTAAGAATGACAAGTGACCCAGATTTTTCACTTTTGTAGATTAAATAACCCCAGCTCCTTTTCCCCTTCCTCAAGAATCCCATTTTACTCTTTGGTCAATAAGAACCTCTCTAGGTATCCTTTAAATGCAGGTGTTATTGAAACTTAGTTCTTTTTTCTTCCAAAATTGTGCCCAGATTCCATTCCCTGCTATTATCTGCTGCATCTATTAGAGAAGGGAAAGAAAGTCTACTCTGCGTTGTAGTTGTGCCTGTTGAAATTCTATTGTTTTTCACAAACCCGTTTTCTAATTTTATCACGGTTCCTTGAAAATGGCTTCCATTCTCTCAAGTAACACTGAACTTAAACAGTCTCAGAGATGTCTTTCCAAATCAATAAATAACTTTCAATAAAATTTCCTAGGAGACTGAGGGCTCACCTAATGTAGAAAAAAATCAGACTCCTTTTCAAACATGATAATGAGTCCCCTGCTTCAACTTCCACCTCTGCTACTTTCATCGACTCTCTAATGCGATAGTGTCCCCTGATGCCTGAGCGAGGGCTCTGGGCAGGTGAAGGGAGACTATCAGCGCACAGTAGTAGAGAGCTAGCACTGGCAATAATCCCCTGACCAATTCCAGGGTTGGAAGAAACAGTGGTGGATGGCAGTACTTTATTAGAGTGAGTCACGCCCTCCAGCATGAATGAACTAGTATCCTACCTGTGGCACATGCCAAGCGTTTACCACCCCTAGTCTAGGTCACTGAGACCAAATGAAATGACAATAAAGAAATTAAATAAACTTGGAAATTTTACTTTTCTCTTAGATGGCATTTTGGCAAGAATATTCAATTAAAGGACCAACCACAGAATCAGGTGAGGCAAGAATTGATCAATTTTCATGTTTTTTCCCACCCTCTATCATAGTACATTTTTAGTTTCATTGTTTGAGTTTGGTTGTTGCACAACATACATACCTTGTAAAGCCACGGAAGATTTCTCAGTTATACACTGGGCTATCTGAGACAGAGAAGGCCACATTCATCTATTTACACACTGAAAATCAAGTTTGGTGAGATAGTAGGGAAATGAGATAATAGGCTTAATGCTATTTTAAACAGTCCAGCTAAGTCAAGACTTGCACAGAATAAAAGTAGGACTCTATTAGTTTCAAATAGTAAACTATTTTAATTTTTTTTTCTTTTTTACCATTACAAGTAAACGGAATACTTACGCTACTAGGTAAATTAGGATTGTTAGGTAGAATTAAGTAACTCCTAGAGAGGGGAGATCCTTTATTTTATCTACATTTATCATCTCTAGCTGCTTTTTAGTCAGGTTTGTTTTGTTTTGTTTGTGTTTGACAGCTCTTTTTTCACTCCCCCTAGGTAGGGCCCCAGCTATAGGGAGACTGTATTACATAGCTACACCAGAATTGCTTACTACATTTATCTTAGTAGTTAATACCAAAATGTGTATAGTTGAACAAAGAACATGTTTATCCCACTTAGTGTTGACCTTCATCCATTTAATATAACATTTAAAATAAATGAAGCTAAGGACTTGCCTGGCGGTCCGGTGGTTAAGACTCCACGCTTCCAGTGCAGATGACGCATGTTTGATCCCTGGTTGGGGATCCTGCATGCCACACAGTGTGGTCAAAAACTTAAAAAAATTAAAAATAAATGAAGTCAGAGCTAGGGCTTTTAGGAAGTGTATCTAAATTTTTTCTGGTCATGTTTCTAGCACAGACTTTTAAAAGTAATCAATATTAATTATTAGATGCCTAATAGCATGCTTACACCCAGCATTGAATTTATTGAAGTCATAGGGGGTGCTTTTCAGTTGTTATATTCATGTTATTTTAATGATTTATCTTAAGATGCTAACAGAGAGAAAATCGATGTTATGGGCCTTCTGACTGGACTAATTGCTGCTGGAATATTTTTGGTTATTTTTGGATTACTTGGTTACTATCTTTGTATCACTAAGTGTCACAGGCAACGACATCCAGGGTAAGTACCAAATAAAAATATTTAATTTACTATTGTACGTTCTATACTGTCATTTTTAAATGGCTAAAAAAAATGGCTGCCTTTTTTTAAAAATACACTTTTGATTTTGGAATAATTTTAGATACACAGGGAAGTTACAAAGATAGCACAGAGAGTTCCCTTATATCCTTCACGCAGCTCCCTCGTTAACATCTTATGTTACCATAGTACATTTGTAAAACTAACAAACCAACATTGGTACATTACTATTAACTGAGTTCCAGCACATTAGTAAAGCTTCATAAAGGCCATAATTGTTTGCATAATAGAATCTCAACATCCTTATTAGAATAAAAAGTTATTATCTTCTCTATTATCTTATCTGTAAGTAGAGATGAGAAAGTAAAGAATTAACCTTATTCAACAAAAAGTACCACATGCGAAACAGGCTATCGAAATTAATGCTTATATATCCCTATTTACACTTTCAAACTCTATGAAGAAGCTAATGATGGTAACCAGGTGATAAAATGATTATGGAAATAGATAGTGGTGATGGTTGTACAACATTGTGAATATGATTAATACCATTGAATTGTACACTTGAAAATGGTTATAACGACAAATTTTATGTTACATGTATTTTACCATAATAAAAACGTTTTCTTTATTGTTAAGGTAAGAGTTTAGGGCAACAGATATGGAATTAAGATAAATCCATTGGAGGATAAAAGCTGAAGCCATGAGAGTAGGCAAGTTCTCTGAGTGTGATGAAAGGACAGAAGGCAAGTGATGGAGTCCTAAAGGATGCCTACAGTAAGGGTGCGGAGGAGGACATGCCAGCAAAGGGGGCAGAGGACAGGGGCAAAGTATAGTGTAATTCTATCCCCAAGCTGGAATTCCTGAACAACTCCCTGAGGCATTAATGTGATCGTGGGCAGGGACTAAGGAGATTGTCTGAGACTTCTGTAAATCCTATAAAATTTTGAAAAGTGAGAGAAGATAAGGAAAATTTTGTGCAATTTTTCTTAAGCCACTATGTTTTAAGCTGAGAGGTTTCCCTTACTTAACAGACAGGAAATGAGCAAGTTCTTCCTGTTTTCTAGGGCTTTTGACTAAGATTTTATTCAATATGTCCTTCTCCACAAGCTGCAGTATACCTGGAAACTCAAAGGTTAATGAAGAAATCGGAAAATATGTCTTTAAAGACTCTCCTTGCCTTTTATCTTTCCTTCTTTTCCACCCCATTTATAGTATTTTCCCCCAAAAAGTCTCTGTATGCCCTCACATTTAATAATTTCCCTCAAGGTCTGTGAGCACAGCCATTGTTCAATGTCCTCATGCTCGACATTGTCTTCTCTCCTCTTTCCGGTTTTTCTTCATTTTTCTACTTTTCTGCACCACTACACCTTCTTACCTTATGCCTTTTTTCTCTGAAACCTTCTAGCTTCTTTCCTGCATGAGGTTAGAAGCAGAATTCAAAGACACAAGGAATAAAGAGGTGCATTATTATGCATATTTTCTATGTATGTTGTTATAAAATTTTGAAAACCTGGATATCTCTTATTTTAAAAGTTTAGTTATACTTAATGTTAGTACAGTATAATGCTGTACTGTTTACAGGTCATTTTTACATCTACTGTCTCACTTTGATTCTCACAGAAACCCTTTGTAGGGGACATTTCAAACTAGGTTAACCAGACATTCACTTGTGTTAAGGTTAACTTTTAAATACTTAGTAAAGTACCGTTCATCAATTGTCCCAAGAAATTCTTGCAGCAGAGTTATGTGTTCTCTTTCTACATTTTGCAAGTCTGGAAGTGGGGGAAGGGTGAGGACTATTTGAAAAAGAAAAAAGTAAAAAATAAGATCATTGTTAGAATAGTTTGTCTCATTCCTCTGTAAAAACATGCCAAGAAATGGGAAACAAGATCTTTTCATTTCTTAGTCCCTATATTTTACGGAGGAAAATAGGCATAATATAATGCTCTCAGCTTATTTGAGGTGTTCCTGGTGCATACTTTCTGATTTTAATCTTGTAAGAAATCACTGTGGAGACACTTAATGACTTTAATATAATTATACTGTTCCTGTAACTTAAATTTTGAAGGTCAACGTGGAAAAATTCATTTCTTCAAATAAAACATCTGTCTCTCCTGTTTCCTATAAACAAACAAGTAGAACTTTTCGTCACGAGCTAATGAATGTGGCAAGTGACAAGCCTAGCATGAACACATTCCAGGTTTCTGACAGGGGAGGAATTGTGTTGACTCCTCTAAGTAAACTTCTGAGGCTATCAGTCACCTCTCAACTATTGAAGGGCTGATTATCCAGTTGCTAGATTTACACAGACTTTTTTCTTTTTTTCTCTCTGCAATTTTCCTCTCTCCTTCCGTCCAGTTCCAGATCTCATTATAACCTCCAAAGGAAAAGGCATTCTAAGGGGCAAATTGATTGATTCAGTTTGCAAAAGTTTGCAGTATTTTGGGTCTGCTAAGCTGTCTCTTATTGGGAAGAATACTGTAAATATTGACTAGAGGTTGGGGATTACCTTTACATTTTAATTATCTTATTAGTCATAACTATAAGAGGTTAATTTAGGCATAGATGCTTCATAGGCAGCCAACTTCACAGTCTAAACAGATCAATTTACTAATGTCTAAATTTTAATTTGTAATTCACAAGTGAGAAGGGAAAATGTAGTTTCAAAACACCAGACCTGTGTTGCATTTCAAATTTCAATGGCTGGTGGTGTAGGTGACAGAGTTTTGCGAAAACAGTGGCCATATTGAACTAGGCCTTTTTTTTTTTTTAATTAAAAAAATTTTTTTTGTAATTGTTGGACTTAAATCAATGGAGATCAATGGGGAAAAGATAATAATCTGAGAAAGGGAACAATGCAGGTGAAACCACAGAGATAGACCAGAGGATTCATTGCACATACAGAGGAGAGTAAAGAGGCTACCTTGGCAAGAGCAGAGAGCTATAAAATAAAGTGAGGCCAGAATAAGGGAGGCTTTGGAAAGGAGGCACAGGAGTTAGAACTTGATTCAGTAGAAAGTAGGCTGCAGGTTAGACTTTTGCGGAGAAGAATGATATGATAGAAGTCCTGTTTAGGAGGGATGGCCCAGGCAGCAGGGATTCAGTGGGGAACAGAGGAGAGAGAGACGGGCATCGCTGTTGTGATTATCTCTGTGGCATCAATTTCCTAGGCTTGGAGTTATGCTGCCTTTCAACAAAGCCTGGATTTGGTTTCACACCATACTTTGAGAAAATTTTAATTCAGGAGCAGGAGAAAAAGGGAATTCACGTGTTTTGAGTCCTTGTTACAGTGTTCCAGACATTGCGTAGATGCTTTACATAAGACATCTTTCTCAATCCACACAAAACATCTCTGTTGAGGTAGCTATTGTTATCCCCATTTTATAGAGGAGGAAAGCTGAGTTAGGTTACCTTGCCTCTGGTCACACAGCTATGAAATGACAAGATCCTGTTTCTTACCCATGACTGACTTCAAAGTTCTTGATCTTTCCATTATATCAAGATTCTTTCAGAGTTTATGGGTAAAATAAAACTGTTGTTATATTAATAAGTCAGGTTCAGGGGCTTTCCTGGTGGTCTGGTGGTTAGGATTCAGTGCTTTCACTGCCATGGACCGGGTTCAGTTCCTGGTTGGGGAACTGAGATCCCACAAGCCACACAGCACGGCCAAAAAATTAAAACAATAAAAATAAATTGGGTTCATCTTTATCAAAATGGTTGGATTTTTTAATATTGCCATCTTAACCTAAAAATGCTGCCTTTCCTAGACCTCAATGCTGTCTCTGTTTAGTTCTTCAGCCACCTATGCAAGAAGGGGCAGACACACTCCCTCCATCATTTTCAGAAGACCTGAGGAGGCTGTCTTGTCTCCATTGCCACCTTCAGTGGAGGACACAGGATTACCTTCTTATGAACAGGCAATGGCACTGACCAGAAAACACAGTGTTTCGCCACCACCACCATATCCTGGGCCAGCAAAAGGGTTTAGGGTATTTAAAAAATCTATGTCACTCCCATCTCACTAAGCCCACCTTGTTGTCTTGGTGATATAGGACATTCACATTATTTAAATGGTTTGTTTTCCCTGAACCAAAAAGACATGTCGATTCAGCCCTTTATGACAAACTGCAGAGAGTAAAGGAGGAACAAGCACGTGTACTATGCCACTGGAGATCTGTTAGCATCCTGGACCTGAACTTGATCATCATCAGCTGGATAAGGAACTTTGTATCTTTGCAGTTAAGAAGAGAGCACTTTTTTGTTCCTTTTAATGGTTCAAAAACTCTGTTATGGGTGTCACAGCTACAACTGGGGAACTATCTGTATCCTCTGTACAGAAGAAGTTTGTAGAGTTCTTGTATTGAATACTAAAAAGGTAAGAATTTCTAACTATTAGATATCCCAAGTCATAATATTTGACCTACTCTTTTTTTAGGATTTCTTTTTGGTTGGAACTACTTCACAGAATTTGGCATTTAAATATAAATTGGTGGCCTTCATATAATCACTTGTTTTTTTATTTTAAATTATTGCATAGCATTCACCATATTTTGCACGTTCTTATTGTGAACTCTTGCGATCAGTCATGTTTTATTATGGGGAGTGGGGTCAATAGTCTTCTTTAAGAAAAACCAAACAAATACTTGCTAGAGAGTTAGTTCTTCAGAGGGAACAGGGTTGCAATGTTACAGATTTGCAAGGGTTGTTATACCACCAAATAAAGATACAGGCCTCAAATCTAGGAGTGACAACTTGATAAGTTGTGCATATTAATGAAGAGTAGACACACCCATTTTCATTGCTACGTTGTCTGTATTGACTGTAACTATTAATCTGGAAAACTTGTTGAATTTTATAAATAATAGTTGGAGAACCTGGAAGAAGTAACTTACTTTTCTGCTATCAAAATAATATTGATTAAAGTTACCAGCAACCCCCTGTATCTCTTAATGTCTAGACACAGAACACCATAGGTAATCATTTTGACCTATATTTTGTATTTTCTTCTAATTGTATATATGACCAGTCTCCCCTTAAGAACATAGTAGAGTATAAGCTATAAATTTCTGGAATGAATGTTTGCGCACAGACTTATTTGAGTGGGTGTGTACGTATATGTGAATTTGTTTCCTCTTTGCAGGAGCTCGAAAAAAAAACATACTCCTGAGAAACAGAAAATTCTGTTCTTTATGTTTTTTGCCAGGCATTGCTTTTTTCCTATTTAAGACCATTTATGAAATTGTATTTTGTTTTATAATTTTCACACAGGTGAGATTAAAACTACATGCATTTGATAATTCCTTCCAAATTAAATGTTTAGAAAATATAAATCATATTATACTGTGTGTTTGAGTGTATGTCTCTCTTTTAAGACAGCATGATCTTAATGCAGATAAAAGAAGGATCTTAATCATTATAGACTGCTAAAGACTTTACCTTTTATATTTTCAGTCTCTTTGGTTGTGTGTTACAAAGAAATCATCTGGCAACATTTAGATATAATTAGGAAGAAGTCTTTTTAAAGCCACCTATGTTACCTATAAAAATTTTACTATTTGTCATACCTTGGCTTACATAAGCACTTTTCCTCATGTAACTTTGCACTTTGCCCTTATTTTAATCCTCTTTAAAAGGTCAGAGGCAAACTCTACTCACTTTAGCAATCACACTGAGGCATAGAAGGATAGCTTGACCAAAATCTAACATGTTGGTGAGAGCTAGGTTTAGAATGAGCAAGCACACTTTTCTAGGCCCATCTCATATCTATAGAATTACACTGTCTCAAATTATGAAATTATAAAATAGAGACAATTCTAAGTTTGTATGAGAAATGTATAAACATTTGTCATATATACATAAATGTATATAGGTGCATATATTACATATCTGTATATGTATTCTCACACATGTGTTTCTTAGGATGAATAAAAATATAAGATACGGGGGCTTCCCTGGTGGCACAGTAGTTGAGAGTCCGCCTGCCGATGCAGGGGACACGGGTTCTGTGCCCTGGTCCGGGAGGATCCCACGTGCCGCGGAGCGGCTGGGCCCGTGAGCCATGGCCACTGAGCCTGCGCGGCCGGAGCCTGTGCTCCGCAACGGGAGAGGCCACAACAGTGAGAGGCCCACGTACTGCAAAAAAACCCCAATATATATATATAAGATACGATATATCTTTTATTGAATCACAATTTGAAATATTCCATGAACTTGTTTACTCTCATTGACTCACAAGAATCTAACTGCAAATCTAGCTTCAGAGCCTGTGACAACCCCTGTCACCCCAGCAGTAGCCTAGATTTGTCATGTGCCATCATTAAGTGTGAAACTGTTGCTCTGACTTGAACAAATCTAGAATTTATCATTAAGATTATGAAATAACTGGTATTTGTAGAGCATCCAATGTTGAGCTCATAATACTTTAAATATAAAAAAGAAAATGTGATAGAACCATAATCAAATACTTATAATAATTAAAAGGAAAATATCAATATAAAATTATTGACACATATTTCTGTCCCATTCACGCTTTTCTATTCCTTGTATACTTTTGGTGGTGGGTTTTCTAGTTTGATTAATTTGTTTTCTTTGTGCTTCTTCCCTGGGTAACTTATCGGTGTTAACCATTAAATCTATTTTTGACACAAAGCTTTGTAGTTAGGTAAATCAGTTTTCCCCTCTATCACAATCAGGAAATGAATGTAATATGGGTATGAAAAGGGAATAAGCCTAGAAAAAGACAAGTATACATTAATAGGTTATGCCTTCAGTAGGCTAGATAATTCTACACAGAATATTCTCTTTTCAAGATGAAAAAAATCAAAGAGAGCACAAATTATGACTGTGTCAAAGTTTTGCATCTGTTAATATTGTGCCCTCTGAGTGATTATACAGAGCTGGGTGATAATTCTCAGAACAGTTAAAAACTAGAGCAACAGCGTCCTCTGTGTCTGGTTTCCCATTTGCCTGTAAAATTCTAATCATTTTTTCCTATTTCTCAGATAAGTTATGTATGTGTGTACTTTTCCTATATGTGCAAGAGAATTTTTTAGTGAGAAAAAGTTTGTTAGTGCTGTTTAAAAGCTTAATTTCGTATTATTCATTTTGCTTTTGTTCTAACTGAATGTGAAATAAATTAGTTACCAGTTTGATTTGAAATGTTGTATGTGACATTTATACTACTAGAAGAGTGTCTAGAATTTCTGTAATTTTTTTAAAAACTAGATTCTTTTGTAGATCCTGCCTGTGTAGCATTTTGGAACACATATGACATATAATGATGCCTTCAATCTTCTGTATCGTGTGTTTCCTTCAACATTTTTTGTCATTTACAAATGTTTCCCTAACAGTTTAAGAGTTTAAGGCAATTCAGTACAAATTTGTCAGCATTTTCATTATCTGGAAAAAGCAACCCATTTTTGAATGCATATTTTTCCTACAGGTTTGATTATATTTTGGTTTTAACGGATTTGTTATCACAGACACTTTTTATACATGTGAATAAACTTTATGTTAAGTAAATATTTGTTGCTTGTTTCAATTAAACATTCTTCATATAGTGGCGTATAATTATATGAGTTAAATGTGAACAACATGTTGTATGTTTTCAAAACAATGTTTATAGCATGGTATTGCTGTATGTATCTTTCACCCAGTGCTGCTAGCTTTCTAAACAGTTTAGTTGCAGTTGTGAAAGTGCAATATTCCTTAACACTGTTTTAATATTTAATATATTGTTTGAAGCAAATTTATAATATATTACTCCTTAAAACTGAATTTACTTCTGTGACCTATATCTATAAATTAAAAATCAAAAAAATATAGTAATGTTAAACTAAATTATAGGAGTAATAGTACCTCCAACTTCAGAGAAACACAAGTAATACTATGTATCATACACATAAATAAATTATTATTAAACATAACTTCATGTTCAATATTTAGACCACCTTAAATTTTTTTATCCAATCGAATAATCCATAAATGTTAATACTTACACTCCTTAACATTACTTTAATCAATGAAATGAGAAGACAAGGTAGTGACTAGGAGAAAACATTTGCAAAAGACACATCTGATAAAGGACTCTTATCCAAATTACACAAAGAAGCCTCAAAATTCAACAGTAAGAAAACCAACAACCCGATTTTAAAAATGGGCATAAGACTTGAACAAATACCTCACCAAAAAGATATTTAGGGGCTTCCCTGGTGGCGCAGTGGTTGGGAGTCCGCCTGCCGATGCAGGGGACACGGGTTTGTGCCCTGGTCCGGGAGGATCCCACATGCCGCAGAGCGGCTGGGCCCGTGAGCCATGGCCGCTGGGCCTGCGGATCCGGAGCCTGTGCTCCGCGGCGGGAGAGGCCACGGCGGTGAGAGGCCCGCGTACCGCAAAAAAAAAAAAAAAAGATATTTAGGTGACAAGTAAGCATATGAAAACATGTCCAACAGCGTGTCATTGGAGAATTGCAAATCAAAACAACAAAGAGATACACACCTATTCAAATGGCCAAAATCCAGAACTGACAACATTAAATGTTGGTGAGGATGTGGAGCAAAATGAACTCTCATTCACTGCTGGTTGGAATGCAAAATGGTGCAGCCACTTTGGAAGACAGTTTGGCAATTTCTTATGAAACTAAACATACTTTTACCATTTGATCCAGCAATGATGCTCCCTGGTACTGACCCAGATGGGTTGAAAACTTATGTCCACACAGAAACCTGCATATGGATGTTTATAACAGCCTTACTTATAATTGCCAGAACTTGAAAGCAACCAAGTTGTCCTTCAGTAGGTGAATAAACTGTGGTACACTCAGATAATGGAATATTATTCATTGCTAAAAAGAAATGAGCTATCAAGACATGAAAAGACTATAGTGGAAACTTAGATGAATGTTACTAAGAGAAAAAAGCCAATCTCAAAAGGCGACAAACTATGATTCCAACTATATGACATTCTAGAATTGGCAAAACTACAGAGGTGTAAAAAGATCAGTGGTTGTCAGGGATTGGGTGAGGGGGTGGGTGTGGAGGATGAATAGGTAGAGAACAGAGGATTTTTAGGGCAGTGAAACTACTCTGTATGATACTGTAATGGTGGATGCATGTCATTATACATTTGTCCAAACCCATAGAAGGTACAGCATGAAGAGTGAACCATAATGGGCTTTAGCTGATAATGATGTGTCAATGTAGGTTTATCAATTATAATGAATGTACCACTATGATGTGGGATATTGATAGTGGGAGAGGCTGCTCATGTGTGGGGATGGGGTATATGTGAACTCTATACTTCCCACTCAGTTTTGCTCTGAACTGCTCTAAAAAGTAAAGTATTAATTTAAAAAAATTACTTTTAAGACAAAAAGTTTTCTTAGGACCAATTGAAAGTTTTTTTTTAAAATACTTCCTTATATTCTGTTGAAGAGTAGGAAAAAAAAGTGTATTGTTTTCGTTATGATTTTTATGTAATATTTAACTAGGTGAAGTCTATAAGTAAAATTTCAAGAAATTCAAAAATATATCCTCGGACTTCCCTGGTGGCACAGTGGTTAAGAATCCACCTGCCAGTGCAGGGGTTCCGGGTTCAAGCCCTGTTAGGGGAAGATCCCACGTGCCGTGGAGCAAGTAAGCCCATGTGCCACAACTACTGAGCCTGTGCTCTAGAGCCCGTGAACCACAACTACTGAGCCTGCGAGCCACAACTACTGAAGCCCACGTGCCTAGAGCCCATGCTCCACAACAAGAGAAACCACCGCAATGAGAAGCCCGCACACCGCAACAAAGAGTAGCCCCCGCTCGCCGCATAGAGAAAACCTGCACACAGTAACAAAGACCAATGCAGCCAAAAATAAATTAATTAATTAATGAAAAAAAAAGAATCCGCCTGCCAATGCAGGGGACATGGGTTCGAGCCCTGGTCTGGGAAGATCCCACATGCCGTGGAGCAACTAAGCCCATGTGCCACAACTGCTGAGCCTGTGCTCTAGAGCCCACAAGCCACAACTACGGAGCCTGTGTGCCACAACTACTGAAGCCCACGCACCTAGAGCCCGTGTTCCACAGCAAAGAGAAACCACCACAGTGAAGAGTACGCGCACCACAACAAAGAGGAGACCTGGCTTGCCGCAACTAGAGAAAGCCCGCACGCAGCAATGGAGACCCAGCACAACCAAAAAACAAAAACAAAATATATGAATCTCTAAAAAAATATAAAATATATGTATATATCTCCTAGATTTTGATTGCTGTGACAAGATAATGAAACACAGACACAAACTCTAAAAAACTAGGTGGAGTAGCCACATTTCATCTAAAGATAGAAACTGTCCTAACAGCTTATTAAATATGCTTAAGTAGGACAACTCTGAGGGCTAAAACCAGAGAGATTTGGGAGGTGAGGGTGATTAGAAATGTTCTTACAAAGTTAATGCAGGATTGTGAGGTCCGTTGCTGACTCAGCGTATTTTTCTCACTCAGGGACCAGAAGAAATGATGTCAGGGTCACTGGTAAATAGATTAGGAGGCAGAGTCTAAAAGACGCTATATAAGTTGGAGCTCTAGTTGAAAGTCACAAAAACTTAATTCAAACTGGTCTACAAAACTGGGAAGTCTGCAGTTGGAACTGTCCTCAGGGACTTAATATCTCAAGTTCTAAAATCTGCTTCTTTGTGTTAACACTGTCCTGCTGCCCACAGGCTTCCTCCATTCTCAGGGGAAGGCACAGCCACAGGCTTACATTATACCTGCTTAGTGACTGCAGAGAAGCAATTTCTCCCATCCAAAGCCCACAGGTTACCATCAAGATTCTAACTGGCCATGCTTGGGTCACATGACCTTAGCTGGGCCAATGAGTGGGCAGGCCTGGTTCATGTGCCCACCCTGTATCCAGAGGATAGCATACCATGATTGGAAGTTGGAGAGAGACAGTTCCCTAAAAGAAGATGATGCTGTTACTAAATCAGGGGCAAGCGGATATTGGGCAGAAAAACTAGCAGCTCTCTACTTCAGACATCAAGAATCATCCCAAGGTGGGCGGCAAGATCAATCAGAATCTCGTCACAAACCAGATGACGTGGGGCAGGGGTTAAACAATGCAGAACCAAGAGGATGGTCAGAAAGAAGGCGATTAGACAGTAGCCGTAACCTCATTTACATTTCAAATCAATTAACATTTGTTGAGCACTGTAGTAGTTTTCTTTCGCTGCATAACAAATTACCACAAATCTAACGACTTCAAACAAACACACATTTATTATCCCACAGTTTCTATGAGTCAAGAGTCCAGGCACCACTTAGCAAGTCCTCTTCTCAGGGTCTGACAAGGCTGCACTCAAGGTGTTGGCCAGGCTGTGTTCTCATCTGCAGGCTGTGTCGTGGAAGAATCCACTTTCAGGCTCAGTCAGGTTGTTAGCAGAATTCATCTCCTTGTATCTGTAGAACTGAAGACCTTTATGGACTGGACGCTAGAGGCCAACCTTAGCTCCAGAAGCCATTTGCAGTTCCTAGAAGCCGCCAGCAGTTCCCGGCCACATGGGATTCCTCTATACCGCTGCTTATTTCATCAAGCCGAGAGAGAGAGATGGCTAGAGTGTGTCTGCTAGCAAAATAAAGCCTTATGTAATGTAACATAATCACAAGGGAGACATCACATTATCTTTGCTATACTCTGTTGGTTAGAACAAAGTTGCGGTTTCCACCTGCACTTAAGGAAGGAGATTCTACAAAGATTTGAATACCAGAGGTAAGAGATCATTGGGGATCACCTTAGGGTGTGTCCACCATAAGGATCTATCATGTGCCAGTCTCTAGGCCAAACGCTTACTTTACAGCAGGGGTCCCCAACCCCTAGGCGGCGGACCAGAACGCGAACCTGTTAGGAACGGGCCGCTCAGCAGAAGGTGAGCGGCCGGCGAGTGATTGAAGTTTCATCTACCGCTCCCCGTCGCTCCCCATCGCTTGCTTTACTGCCTGAACCATCCCCTGCCCCCACCATCCGAGGAAGAATTGTCTTCCAGGAAGCCACCGGTCCCTGGTGCCAAAAAGGTTGGGGACCGTTGCTCTACAGGATCTTTCATTTCTTCTGACCATGTTAAAAGTCTTTCAATTGCAAAGTTTTATGTAAACGTGAGTTAACACCTAATAGTAGTATTATTACAGCTTTTGAAAACTTTGTAATGTTTCATTATTTACCATTTTCATTTCATTTCATTCTTGTTCATTTTCCAACAATTCCTAGCATTAAATAGCTTTAAACAGATTAAAGTACTTATATCAGGGATTATAATATTGAGAACAATTTGAGAAATTGGTCCTCTTCCTTAGCCGGCTAAGGCACGCCCAAAGGAAAAGTAGTTGAAAAGAGCGGATCAACTCCCTCATTCTTGCATGACCTTGAATGTTTTCTGTACTCTCAAATTTGATTTATAATTTAGCTAAGTGTAGTGTTCTAGGTTAAAAAATCATTTTACTTGGCGTAATGTGGATATTGCTCTAACATCTTCTAGCATCTAATCGCCATTAAGAATTCTAACAGTGTTCTGATTCCATTTCTTGACATATTTATTTCCCTCGGGAAACTTTTTTTTTTTTTCTTAAATGATGGAAATTTATTTTCTTACAATTCTGGAGGCTAGAAGTCTGAGACTAAAGTGTTGGCAGGGTTGATTTCTTCTGAGGCCTCTCTAGCTGGCTTGTGGATTAGCCATCTTCTCTCTGTTTTTGCACGGTCTTCTCTCTCTGCGTCTGTCTTAATCTCCTCTTCTTGTAAGGATACCAGTCATATTGGATTAGGGCCCATCCTAAAGACTTCATTTTAACTTAGTTACCTCTTTAAAGACCCTATTTCCAAATTCAGTCACATTCTGAGATACTAAGGGTTAGGATTTCAAATCTAAAATTTTAGGAGGACACAATTCACTCATAACACTGGTCTCCCTGTTTTTGTTCTTGTCTCCCAAGGTCTAGTTTTCATCCTCTGGTAACTTGCAAATTTTCTTATCCCTGGTGATCTCAAATTCACAATTCTGGGCCTTGGTTTTCATTTATTGTTCATGGCAACAAGTGCCTCCTTTTAATGTGAAGTTCTGTGCCCTGTAATTCTAGAAAACTTTCTTGTATAATTTTTTGCCACTTTCTTCTCCTCAGTTTTCTCTACTTTTTGTATGATTCCTAATGGTTGAATATTGGACTTTCTGGATTGATCCACTATTTCCAATTTCTTCCTCCAGCCATTCTTCTTTCTGCATAAGGTCTTATACTTTAACTTCTAACTCTATTAAATTAAACATTTTTAGATTGTCATGTTTTTAATTTCCAAGAGCACTTTTGTATTCTCTGATTTTTTTTTACACATATAACAACTTCACTGGTGTGTAATTTACATGCCATAAAATGGAGCCATCTTCACCGAGCAGTTCCATGAGTTTTAACAAATGTAGACACACAAGTAGCAATCATTCCAACTGAAGAAAGTTCCCATCTGCCCCTTTACTATCAATTCCCTGACTCTCCAGCCTCAGGCTACCACCAACCTATTTTCTGTCACTACAGATTAATTTTGCCTATACTAGAATTTTATATACTAAATCAAATAATATGACATGTATTCTTTAGTGTCTGGTTTCTTTTACTCAGCAGAATATTGTTGCATATACCAGTAGTTTATTCCTATTTATTGCTGAATAGTATTTCATTGTATTGGTATATCACAGTTTGTTTATTCACCTGTTGATAGTATTTGTGAATAAAGCTACTATGAACATTCTTCTGCAAGTCTTTGTGTGGACATATAATTTCAGTTCTTTTGGGTACGTACCTCAGAGTAGTACTGCTGGTAATAGATGGGCATATGTTTAACTTTATAAGAAACTACCAAATTATTTTTCAAAGTGGTTGAACCATTTCACATTCCCAACAGGAACATATGAAGTTTCCAGTGGCTCCCACATTCTTGTCAACACTGGCTGTTACAGTCTTTTAATTTTGTCCACTCAGGTGGAATGTAGTGGTATCTCATTGTGGTTTTAATTTGCATTTCCCTGATGACTGATGATATTGAGTATCTTTTTTTTTTTTTTTTTTTTTGCGGTACACGGGCCTCTCACTGTTGTGGCCTCTCCCGTTGCAGAGCACAGGCTCTGGACGCGCCAGCCCAGCCGCTCCACAGCATGTGGGATCTTCCCAGACCGGGGCACTAACCCGTGTCCCCTGCATCAGCAGGCGGACTCTCAACCACTGCACCACCAGGGAAGCCCTTGAGTATCTTTTTAAAAAAAATTTTATTTTTGTATCTTTTTATATGCTTATTATCTATTTGCATATCTTCTTTTTATCAAGTGCTCATTCAAATCTGTGGCCATTTTTTAATTGGTTAATTTCTCTTCTTACTTTTGAGTTACAAGTGTTCTTTGTATAGTCTTGATACAAGTCCTTTGTCAGATATGTGTCTGGCAAATATTTTCTCCTAGTCATAGCTTGCCTTTTCATTTTCTTAGCAGTGTCTTTCAAAATGCAGAAGTTTTAAATTTTGATGGAGTCCAATTTATCTGCTTTTCTTTTATGTTCATTATTTTGTGTGCCCTGTCAAGAAATCATTGCTCCAAGATTGTAAAGATTTCCCTCTGTTTTCTTCTAGACATTTGACAGTTTCAGCTTTAACATGTAAGTCTAATTTTTGTGTATATAGGAAGTTAGGATTGAGATTCATTTTCCTCCATTCAACTATGCAACTGTTTTAGCAAGATTTGTTTAAAAGCCTATCCTTTCTCCACCTAATTATCTGAATTATCTTGGAATCTTTGTTGCAAATCAATTGATGATATACCTGGGGCCCTCTTTTATGTTTCATTCATCTCTGTCTATCCTTATGCCAATACTGTACTGTTTTGCTCACTGAAGCTTTGTAGTAAGTCTTGAAAAGAAGTAGTGTAAGTCCTACAACTTTATTCTTTCCCAAAATTATTTTGGCTATTCAAAGCACTTTGCATTTCCATGTATATTTTAGAATTAGCTTGTCAACTTCTAAATCAAAATACTTTGGGGAATTTAGAATTGCACTAAATTTATAGAAAAATTTGAAGAGAATCACCCTCAACAATTATGAGTCCTCCAATCCATAATATATTTTTCAAGATATTGAAAATATTTCTCAGCAATGTTCATAGATTTATGTATACAAGGATTGCATATATTTTGTTAAATTCATCCTTAAGCAGTTTGTGTCTTTTTATGCTATTCAAAATGCTATTTTTAAAATTTAATTTTCTAACTCTTAGGTATACCCAACAGAATTAAAAACACATATTCACATAAAAACTTGTATACAAAAAAAAAAAAAACTTGTATACAAATATTCATAGTAGCATTATTCATAATAGCCAAAAAGTGGAAAACCCAAATGTCTACCAACCTATGAATGAATACACAAAATGTGGTGTATCCATATAACGGAATATTATTCAGCTGTAAAAAGGAATGAAGTACTGATAGATACTACAACATGGATAGACCTTGGAAACATTATGCTAAGTGAAAGAAGTCAGACACAAAAGTCCACACATACTGTATGATTCCATTTATATGAAAAGTCCAGAATAGGCAAGTCCATAAAGAAAGTAGATTAATGGTTGTCAAAGGCTAGGGGTAGGAGGGAATGAGAAGTGTTTGCTATTAGACATGAGGTTTCTTTCTGAGGTGTTATAAATGTTCTAGAATTAGATAGTGGTGATGGTTGTACAACCTTATGAATATACTAAAAGCCACTGGATTGAATACTTTGAAATTAAGAATTTGTGAATATCTCAATTTTTAGAAATTGTATTTTCCAATTGTTTATTGTTACTATGTAGAAATACAATTGTTTTTTACTTATTGACCTTGTATCCTGTGATCTTGCTAAATTCAATTATTAGTTCTACTTTTTAAAATAGATTCCTTAGGATTTCCTATGACATAAACATGACATTCACAAATAAACATAGTTTTATTTTTTTCTTTCTGTTTTCCTCACCTTATTGCTCTGGCCGAACCTCCAGTATGATGTTGAGAAGAATGGTCTGCCTGAGAGTTTGAAAGCAAATGTAGTAAATGTTAGCATTTATGAAATGTTAGTGAATGATATAGGATATGCTTTGTATTATTCTTTATTCTACTCCATGTCCAAATAAAAAGTTAAAAATAATTGAAACCTATGTGCCAAGCACTGTTCCAAGCACATACTGTTATTTAATTCTCTTAATACCTTTATGAGGCAGGTATTATTACTAAGTAATAATTTTACAGGCAGGTATTATACAGAAAAGGAGACTGAGGCACAGAGAAGGTAAGTAGTCTACCCAAGTTCACACAGTAAGCAGCAGAAGCAGTATTTGAGTGAATGTAGCCTGGCTCCAGAGTCTATGCTCTTAAGCTTTATGCTATTCTGTCTCTCTAAAGAGTATATCTTTAGTTTTTATTTGGGGGGTGGGGGTGGGCATGTAAGCTTTTGTTAGGAAGGACTACAGTTTTGTTTTGTTTTGTTTTTTTAAAGACCCCAGCCCACTTGTTTCACCCTTGTATCATAACTTCTTTGGAAATGTCCAAGTTCTGACCTCTTGAACATGTTTTCAAGATGTAGCTTCTAGCACTTTTAGCAACATTCTTTCCTTCACTCTGCCTTGTCCCCTTAGCCAATCCATAGCTGATAGGAGAAGATTCAGTAACTAAGACTTGGGACAGCTCATACATACAAATTTCAATCACAACACTAAAATTAAGTAGTTATATCAAACAATAATATAAAACATGTTCCCCCCAAAGCAGAACAATTTGGGCGCAGGTAGTTTAATTGGGAGGGAGCAAGAATGACAGTGAAGGGAGAAAGGCAGGACAGGAGAACAAACCAAAGAGCATATTATCAAAGTTGCTGTTGTCGGCAGCAGGGGCTCACTTCTATAAGGACCACTCTCTGAGAAGGATGAAAAATGCCTCCTATAACAGCCCACCTGGAAGCTGGGAGGCTGGACATCCATTCTCCATTGACTGAGGATTTCTCCTGAGGGGGAAATACAAACTCCCCTGCATTCTGGGGAGCTCCAGTGATGCCCAAGAAAGCAGAATGCAGAAAGATGCATGGCAGGGTCTTGGGGTAGGCTGCTATGCACACAAGGTAAGTCAGCACTGTCGATGTGATGTGGGCACCAGAGGAGTCTGCTACAACATGTCATGACCAATGCTCCCTCTGAGTTTTTAACGTTGTGAGCAACCAGCCACGTTACATGAGTAGCAAAAAAGATGAGTATGCATAAAAATAATAAAACTAGGATAATGAATAGTCTGTGCTTACTTTGCTACTTTCAAAAATGTTCTCTATGAGTAGAGGGTGTGTGTGTGTGTGTGTGTGTGTGTGTGTGTGTATGTGTGTGTAACTCTATAAAGAGACTGAATTTCAATTTCTCCCTTGAACAGAGAAACAACTCATGGAAGCAGAAGAAACTTGAAGACACGTTGAGCAAGAGACTATAAGTTTCCCTAGACTTTGCAGAAAATTGTTAGAGGGTTTTGGACTTCCACGTGATGTTTGAGCCTACTGTATCTGGATCTTAAGTAACGGAGAAATCCCATTTGACAAAATTGAATCTGATACCAGGTAATGATACGCTTAGTAGTTAATATACATATACTAACATTAACATGCACGACAATTAGGTGAAGTCTAGATCTCTCCCAACAAGCTTCCTTTACCACCACCATATCTGGGGCTTTGTGATAAAGGGAACAGAGAAGCAACAAGAGAAGGGAGAGGATATAAACCAGCTATGCAGGGGGATTTCTGCTCAGGCAGAGTGTGCTTTAGTGCCCTACTCTTAGGCCATAGATGAGAAACTGGAGGCTTCAGAACACATGCTCTACCACCCTTGGTTTGAGGTTCAATCCTCCAGCCGCAAAACCTCTGGAAGATATTTGCCTCAAGTTGTGTTTGCAAACAACCAGAACAGGAGTATAATAGGACTGTCTTAAGTAGTGGAATATTGTTTTCTTTTTGTTGTTGTTGTTGGTGGTGGTGGTGGTGTGTATGTGTGTAAACCTATGAAGGGACTGTACTTCTCATATTGATACACTGATGTTCCATCCAGGCTGAAGATGTGGAATGGGGTGGGACTTTAGGAAGGGCAAGGGAATGTTTTCCATAGCTTTGATCATTTACTCCCTGTTTAAGAGGTTCACATGGCTCCTTATTGTGAGGAATTATACTAAAGTAATTAAATATTTGGGTATTGGGCCAAATATGGCACTATTTGAACATCAAAATAAATAAATATGGTAACAGATTATAATCCTGTGTTCAAGGACTCCCAAGACCACCCTGTATTCAATGATTTGCTATAAGAACTCACAAGGCAGTCAAGTTGTTATACTGATGGTTACAGTTTGTTGCAATGAAAGGATACAGATTAAAATCAATAATGGAAGAAGGCACAGAGTATAGAGTCTAAGGGAGACCAGGTGCAGCTTGAAGTTGTGTTCTCCCAGTGGAGTGCTGTGGACATTCATCCCATGATGTGTTGCCAACCAGGGAAGCTCACCTGAGCCTTGGTGTCCAGGGTTTTTGTTTTTTTGGGGGGGAGGTTGATCATATAGGCATGGCTGACTCCCTGGTGGCTGACCTTAATTCTCTAACCCCTCCAGTGGTCAAGCTGATACTGTGTGGTCCAAAGCCCCCACCATAAATCACATTGTTAGCATAGCTATCTAGTGTGGTCCAAGGCCTTAGGTAAACAAAACCACTCTTAACAGGCAGGATATTTCAAGTGCTTAGAAGTTATGGCCCTGGAGCCTGGCAAGGGCCAAACCTTTCTTTGGAATACACAGGGTTTGGACAACCTGAACCTGCTAAGTTATTTCTATACTGCACAAATCCATTGAATAAAAAAATTCATGAATCTATACCGAAATAAATAGATAGGTAGATAAATAGGGGATAAAGAAAAGTTCCTTCTTGTGGAAGAATGATAACTAATTATTATAGAAGGATGGAGTTACAAAAATTACAATTTGGTAACCATAATAATAATTGATTTCATCAAGAATCATCAGTGGATATGCTGTAGTGAGCTGATTTGTGGTTCCCCAAAAGCCATGTCCATCTCCTAATCCATAGAACATGTGAATGAGACCTTATTTGGAAAAAGGGTCTTTGCAGATGTCATTAAGTTGAGGATCTTGAGATGAGATCATCCTGGATTACCCAGGGGGGACTCTAAATCCAGTGACAAGTGTTCTTATAAAGGACAGATGAGAAAGACATCCAGAGGAGAAGGCAATGTGAAGACAGAGGCAGAAACTGGAGCGAGGTAGCCGATTCAAGGAATGCCACCAAAAGCTGGAAGAGGCAAGGAAGAATTCTCCCCTAGAGCCTCCAGAGGGAGCACACATGCAGACATCTTGATTTAGGGCTTCTGTCCTCCAGAATTTTGAGACGATAAATTTCTACGGTTTTAAGCCACCCAGTTTGTGATAATTTGTTGCTGCAGCCACAGGAAACTAATACAGATACTAAAACCAGTGGTGAAGGAATGATGCTTCAGGAGTTTACAGTCTTAAAGTACCCACAAAACATTCATTAATTATAAAAGAAAACATAGCAACTCTTTAGTGGAGATACCTGGCAGTAGCACTTGAACCAAGCCTATTGGGTTCTGGAGTCAAACATAGCTGGTTTGAAGCTCCACTTGCACTCATCAATTTATATTAGTTTATATGATTTGGGCAGTTAATGTCATTAAGCCTCAATTTCCTATGAAATGGAAATAATAGTGACCAACACCCACATTGTAAGGATATTTTGAAGATTAAATGAGATAAACCATGCAAAGCACAGGACCTAGCACATATGTATTCGATACATATTGGTTATTCTTGCCCACCCACCTCCCCCAGCAAAAGCAGCTGGACTTTATTGCAGGGAAGCTACAGAGGAGCAGGGCAAGTGAAGGTCTCTGCAGGAACTCCCATCACTGAGCAGGATTGCCAGGTCTTAGATCTGTCTGGAAGGCAGGAGAGGATCAGAGTTGTGTCTACGTTGGTCCATCCTGCAGGCTGGAGGCCCAGGCCCTCACTACTTGGAGCCAGGGTAGGAAACGGCCTTACCTGTTTTCCCCAGGGTCTACAGCAGAGTGTCTACGCTGTGCTCAGAGTTGATGCAGACCTTCTTGTTGGGCAGGTCAATGTCAAACTGAACTCCTCCCAGCTCATTGACAACCTGAGTGACTGCATTAGAGCAGCCTTCACAGGTCATGTCCACAGAGAACTCGTGCTTTGGCATGACTGAGGAAGTGATGGCAGTGGCGTTGGTGATGCCTCCCCCGCTCTACATATTGGTTATTCTGATGAGAAGAGCTATCATCCACAGAGACAGGTGTAAATTTCCTGTAATCTACCCGGGGAGATAAAAGATATCACTCAATGACAGACTTCATCATCAGGCCACACCCCTGTCTTTCCAGCTCATACTTAAACTGTGCTTTATCCCCAGATCTCTTGGTCTCTAGTCATTCAACCTGGCTTCTTCCAGACCCCTATCAGCTAAGCCAGTCACCAGAGTTCAAGAGGTCATCCATATCTGTAGTTAGACCCTTCCTCTACATACAAAATTGATGATCAAGTAAGTTTCTTGAAGTTCTCCTCACTGGGAGGAATGTGGCTCATCACTGTCCTTTCAGTGACACCTGTGGTTTCCAAAGAATCAGGCTTAAATGCAGCTCTTCTGACTCCATTGCTGTCACCCTGGAGGGTATGGTAGGCAAGAGAGAGAGCAGCCAAAGATGACTGGTATGGTCAAGCCTCAGAGAAAATGATAGTGGGACTTACTTCATTTCTGATGTTTTAATTTAATTTCTGATGTTGACCTAAGAGACTGAAATGAGTTCTCTCCTGGCAAAGACAGGGTTTATAGTTCCCCCTCCCAATGCCAGAGGAGAAAGGAAAAATGGAAAATTAAGGCCCCCTCCCTTAACCAACCTACTTCCCACAAAACTTGACCTTCTTGTATCTTTCTAATTAATGGTTGGTCTATTTGTAACATTGGAATATATAGAGTTACTGACTACATTTCTAATCAGTTAACCCTAAACTGCATTTCCCCACAAGCTAATAAACAAGGCTGCCTCAGTGGAGATAGAGTTCCATTACTCCCTCCCCCAAGTGATTGCCTCTATCACCTTAAAACAAGCTGAACCCTGGGCTTCAGTTTCATCAACAACAGAATGAGGGTGATGAACTACTCCAAGTTTCCTACCAGTTGAAATACTCAGTGATTTTTTAATGGGATGGAAGGAAGGTTGGGAAATGCGGGGAGAGTGTTCATGGACATTTTCTAAGGCATCACTAACTTCTAGTCAATAAACTCAGAAGGAAGTGAAGATGGGAGTGGGGGAGGAGGAAAGGCTCTTTTAAGTGGAGGGTCTCAATTCATCTTGCAACCAAATTGTCTTTGTTTGTTTGGTTGTTTCTAGAAAGGAGTATGTAAATGATTAAATGGAATTTCTGAATGGGTATTTTAAAAATACTTTTTGTATTTATTCATTCAATAAATATGTATTTAGAGCCTAATATAATGTCAGGAGTAGTGGTAAGTACTGAGGATACAAGGATGAATTAAACACAACTCCTGACTTTAAGGAACTCATGATCTGTGAGGGAAAGGGGCAAATACACAACGAATTGCAATGCAACAAGATGGTGTTAAATATAATAAATATAATAAGCACCATAGAGTAATTGAAAAGGAAGCAATTGGTTTTGCCTTGGAAAGTTGGGGAAATGTCATGGAAGACATAACAGTTGACCTGGATAAGTTCCGTAGGCAAAGACTGGAATGAACATTTTTACTTAAAACAAGAACAACAAGGCTCATTGTAGACTTTTGAGGCAATCTAGATCAGACTTAAACAGCGTGGTAGGGGATTATTTGAAAGAGAACATGAAAAGTTTGCAGTGTTGGGAGTATATTTTCAGTAGGGAAGAAGACATTCTTCAGATAATGCCATCAATTTTACCGAAAAGATTTTATGATGTTATTTTGTAGACATGTTGTAACATTGGAAATATACTTGCATTGACTTAGGATAAACTAGGGAAATTTCACTTAATGGGCAAAGGAACATCATATATGGTGACAGAGTAATATTATTTTTAAAATACTCACTACTTCGCTGTATAGTAGAAACTACCTCAACATTGTAAAACTATAACCCAATAAAAAATAAAAATAAATAAAATTTACTGTTAAATAAATAAAATACTAAAATTTCCCCTTAATATCTTTTCTCTGATTTATGTGACATAAACAAACTACATAATGGTGTGAGGGACTATATAGGTTTTATTGCCACTTGTTTGGTATTGCCTGCATAACTCATTCTCAGTACCAGTTGTGGGTATCAAACTAAGTGCCATAAAACATATCATGCCACTCCACTTCCTACACCTTCCATACAGCCAAAACTTTAGTGCTCACAAAAATACTTATAAATGAATAGTTAGTAGTGAAAAAAAAATTTTTTTGTTTTATTTAGATTACAGATCCCCAGTCTGCAATAAGAAAAGTAAATGTTGTAAGGAAGATTTATGTTACTTCTCTGCAGGATCTCATATTATCTGGCAAATTCCTTCCCCAAAGAAAACCACTTTTCAAAGATATCCTCAGTAAATGCATACTTGGATTAACATAAAATTGGCAAAGTCACTTGTGTCCACACATTTGAATTCATTTGTAAATAACGACTACTCACTTCCTTGCTTCCCCACCCCGGACCAGACTCCAAGCATCACAGGTGCCGAAAGACTTACAAAAAGGAATGAATAGGAACAAAAGGATGTAGGCGCCAGAAGGAAAACAGAATCTCCCAGAACAAAATTAATCTCAGAAGGAATAGCAGATCCAATACCAGGTATTACGGAAGTTTAAACTGCTTTTTAAATGGTGAGATAATGCATCAAATTTATTACTTCTACTATGCCTGTCTGATTTGCTTAACCTTTAAGTCAGGCTTATCTTGAGGGATAGATTTCTCTGCTAAGCACATAAATAGGTGTTAAACCTGTATTGATTTTTTAAGGGTGGTGGTCAATAAACTTTACGGTTTTTTTAAACTTTTACTTTATGCCTTAAGGACCAAATGATGATTTCTATGATCCCGAAGTTTCACTACTCGTGAGTTACTGAAGAAACACAGCTCTGACATACACTAGAAGAACCGCAAATAATCTTTAATTTACCCCCCACAAAACAGCTTGGAGGTCTGACCGGAAATGTCTGGGTAGAGTCCTGCTGAAGTTCCAAGTCTCAAACAAAAAGTCCAACACAACGTGTGCACAGTGAGTTTAAATTTATGGTAATTAAAGTCATCCAGATGGTAGCTGCATTAATCAATGAAGAGGCAGTATTTATCTTGGGACAGACGATTCTGAAACCCAGAATGAGAAAAATCGCCAAGGAGGGGGTGGGGACAGTTAATAAGAGCCCCTGGGAAAAGTCCTTCAACTAGGATTGGAAAATAATACGTTTGAATTGGAATCTTTTTGAATGTAAATCTCCCCTAACAGCAGGAAAAGGGTCCTCTAGCCCACCAAGCTTTGGGCAGGAAGGGAGTAAACGGAACTGTAAAACAGCCCGCTCAGCTGTTTCTGGTTTGGGACGAGGAGCAGAGAAAGGAATCGCGATGTGGGAACTGAGTATTTGTGTCGCTCAAAATAACTCGAAGGGTCAAATAACGAACTCCAGGCAAAGCGCTGACAAGCCTCCCCCTCTGTAGCACCCTGAGCTGGGTTTCCGTTCAACTTCCCCTCCCTCGCGAGGACTAACGGCAGGCGCGGCCCCTTCCCACGCGGGGCGCGGCGAGCGCGGACAGCTCCCCTTGGAGCAGACGAGGGCGGGAAGTCCGCGGCCCGTTGGGCTAGGGCTGGCGGGTGCCCCTCCACGTTCCCGGAGCCGGCTGGGCCGGACAGGCCTCAAGCCTTCTCCGCCCCGGCTGGCCTTCCAGAGGCGGCGGTGGCGGCGGA
>NW_020173929.1:1450972-1521805 GCF_003031525.2 Neophocaena asiaeorientalis asiaeorientalis
GCGATCAGGGAGACTCGGGACTGGTTCTGGGGGTACGAGGGGGGCGCTGAGGGGTTCGGGGCAGTGACATTCCATTGTATTGGAACCGACAATGTGGTCTTGGGGGCCCCGGCGGTGAGTGTGAGGGCGGGGGAGGCGGGAGAGGAAGAGGCGCGGAGCTGCGTCCCTGACATTGGGGGACCCGGGAGGGCTGTGCTGCGGGAGAATCCCGGGGGCGTGGGCCCTAGGAGGGGGCCCGTTGGGGCGCGAACGCTGCGCCGTGGCTGGGTGACATATGTTTGCAGTGGTGGCCAAGATGAAGCTATTTCTCGTATACAGGTTCAAAGTTACTCTTGGGTGTCCTCCTCTTTTAACAACAGCAGGAAGTATGGAATCTCTCTTTGCCTTGGGGTGACTAAAGTTGGGAAGAAATTGGAGGTGAGGGGCGGTCGGTGAAGGCCATAAAGGTTGAAGAACAGAAGCATGCTTCTCCATCTCGGTTTCTGAAGCCCCGGTTCATTATGTAGCGTGGGGTTCAAGAGTTCATCTTTGCTCCAGCATGACCAAGGGAATCTAAAATGTTGACTCTTACTAGATATTTAAGCTCGCGGGAAATGTGTAGTAGTGCCACACTGTGAAACGTGAAACGGTCCATTTGAATGATAACTGGAAGGCGTGGTTTGGTTTGGACCATTCGGGAGCGGGGTGTTTTAAAGACACCTCTGCCGAACAATGAAGAATCTGGTAGGTGCAGCTTCTGATTACAAGGACCAGGGAATCCTGGGTTGCTAATGACTTCATCCTCAGCTACCAACAGGAAGCTTCGTGGTTTTATGATCTCATCAGATTTCTTTATTATTGTCACAACAGAAGTGAACTTTTTTTTTTTACTTTATATATTACAGTATTCTAGGTTATCTTCTTTGTTTTTATAAAAGTTCCACGTTCATGATTTGGAAAATATGTGCGAAGAGTAGCTGGTCTTTGTCTTAGATAGTACCTTGGGGTGATTGTGAGAGAATGAGAAAAAATTTGTTCAAGAAAAGGGAAGTATGCTTTCTTAGAAGATTTTAGGTCCTTTGTTTAAAAGAGATGGGGTTAAAAAAATAATGTGATGTGCCAATTTGGAGCTAAATACGTAAATGCTGAGACTTTTCAGAAATAGTCATAACTTTGTATTATGTACAGTTAAGACATTTTAAGGAGTTTTATGAAAAATGTATGGCACTTTTCCCTTTTTTTGTTTTTTTGGTGGTAATTTGACTATCATTTTTTAAGTAGGTTTTGCATCAAATACCATAATTTACAAATTAAAATTACTTTCTCTTCAGGGAACAGCAGTGATAGGTATTTGTGCAGCATATTTTATGTTTTAAATGACAACTGTTTTATTAGGTACATGAAACAAATGCTATCTAGTTATTTCTGTTATTTCTTTTAGCAGAATACTTCTGAGTCAAGAAACTAAAATCTACTTGTCATATTTTCCAAATGTTATTTATCAAAGTAACAAAGAATGACTTCCCAAACACATTTGAAAACAGTAAGTAGATTTATTTGGAACACATAATCTAAAAGGGATTTATTTTCTGTTTATTGGAAATTACTGATTTTTAACTGCTAAGCCCCTCCCCTCTTAAAATATATTTTGGGGGTGGAGTTAGCTAAATTATAGCATAGAAAATGCAGGCTTTCCCCCTCCCCCATCAACTTGCTTTGTTAACATCTTGTGTTAGGATCAGGCCATCTGTACAGGGCTACACACACTTCTTAATTGTACCTCATTTTATTCCTCAAACTGTGATGTCCTCGCTCATTTCAGTTCTATAAAAAATACTGAATCTGAAATATGCCCTTTAAGTATTCTGTGCTTTCAGGAGCCTACTCATATTTTTGTAACATTTAAAAAAGCTGTTTCATAATTTGTGTATCAGTTGAATATTTTTGTTCCCCCTTTTGGCAGTTTTTCTTGAAGGTGGAAATGAATACTAGTTTTGATGACGTAGTATGGATACTTATCCATAAGGAGTTAGCCTCTCACCTTGTTTCCAGTAACCTGTTCAGAAGCTAACAGATGGTAATGACATTCAGTTGTTACAGACGTGGGATCTTACATCCTACCTTATGTCTTTACTTGGTCCTGAAATGAAACATTTTCATCAGTTGGTAGGAAACAGCATAGTAAACAATTTTTTGGTATCACAGCTCCATAAGGTATTAGGTATTTCCATTGTTTTAACAATTGAAAAATAAAGCGCTAATGGGAAAACTCAAGCATTTTATTGATACCTTAAATAGAGTGTATAGAGAGATTTCTGAATGTTTCTTAAATAGTGCTTAGTACGTATATGGAAGTTCAGAGATGGGAGCTGGTCATATATTGATAAATCTCCATTTATTTGGGATCTTCTCAGTTTCAGGGACCAAATGAGCATATCTTTGCCTATCACCATGTGGTTGGAAATACTCTTTATGGGGCTAGTTTAAAGACTATAAATACCTCTCCATGCTTTTGGAAATAAGATGATCATCAGAAAGCTACAGACCTGCACCTTTTCTCTCCCTGACATTTGTATCTTGTACAGAACAGGAAGAGACAGACTGTTTCATCATGGTGATGATACATGTTGTGCTTAGTCACACCAGAAAGTGACTAAATGGAAATGTTGTTTTAAAATAGAATTATATTTGTTTTTTGCCTTTTTGACTTGAAACAGCCTTTTTTTTTTTGCCACCATTTTTAAAAATTTCCTAATACATAAGTTCTTTCTGATTATAGTATGAATGCAGTGAGTGTGAGAGGTACCCTTCCGTAAAAGAAAACAATGATTACCTTCTCTAAAAATGGTCAGCTACTATATTGAGGACTTTTTGAGTAAGTTTTAAATCTAACGTTTCCCTCAAGGCTTTTGTAATGAGACCTGTAAGATCACAATTTATAAGGAGTAGAGACAATCCCAAATTTGTGAAAGATTATAAAACTTCTGTTGTTCAGAAAGGATTTTCCCATAAAAACAATGTTGTAATAGTAGCTATCATTTACTGACAACTAATTTGTGCTAGCTACTGTTTTAAGTGATAAACACCCACACTAGTTTATTTAATCCTCACAGTAGTCTTTTGAGGTAGGTATTATTTTTACCTTCTCCTTTAAGCATTGGAAACGGAGGCATTGTGACATTAATAAACTTAGACCCACATAGCAAGTAAGTGGTGGAGCTGGGATTTAAACCTGGGCATTGTGGATCTAAAGCCTGCATGTTTCGTTACTGTACTGCACTACACATGGTAAGATAGTCTAATGCTGTAATCTACCTATGTAATGGGTTAATGACCTTTTGTAACTGGCCTGGAAACCTAACCATCATTAATATCCTTATTTCAGTGTTCTTTATCACCACTGTCCGTTTGTTTTCCTGATTGAAACATGCTTCCTTTCACTTCCATAGCACTGTCTATTGTGGTTTTCCTCCTTCCTGGCCCACTGCTTTTTCCTCTTCTTCACTAGTTCTTACTCTTCTATCTCCACATGTTGTTTCCTTGGGGCTTGGGATTGATAGGATTTCTTGTCTATTCTGTGCTTTCTCCTGAGGATATCACATCCATGCCCGTTACTTTAAATACCATCTCTGGAGATGCCCATATATGTGTCTAAAGCCCAGACCTCTTCTGAGCACCTAATCGCGTATCCATCTACCTCTTTGAGCTTTTACTTGGGTGTATAGCGAGAATCATTAGTGGTGAACTCATACTTTCCCCATCCACCCGACCTCTGCTTGTCTAGTGAGTCCTTTCTCAGTAAGTCGCACCTCTGTCCACCTAGCTTCTCAGGCCACAACCTGAGAGTTGGGTGTGCTCAGTCACCAAGCCTTGCTATTTTTTTTTATCTCTTAAATATATCTTGAAATTGTCTACTGTCTGTTTCTACTGCTCCACCCTGATCCAAGCCATTATTTTTCACTTGGATAACTAAGTAATCTTAAACCTTTTCTTTCCTTCCTTCAATTCATTGTTTTATTTTTTTATTCTTTATTTTTTTATTGAAGTCGAGTTGATTTACAAAGTTGTAGCAATCTCTGCTGTACAGCAAGGTGACTCAGTTCTACACATGTATATATATTGTTTTTTAAAATATGAATTGGATATAGTTCCTTGTGCTTTACAGTAGGACCTTATTGTTTATCCATTCTAAATGTAATATTTTTCATCTACCAACCCCAAATTCCCAGTCCCTCCCTCTTCCTCCCCCCGCTTCAATTCACTCTCTTCATAGCATTCAGAGTGAGTTTTAAAAACACAGATCTACCAGTTTGATCGTGTTGCTCCTTTGCTTGAAACCTTTCCATTGCTACTCCTACACCTTAAGGTCAAGTTTTTAAAAATCTGGAATGTGCTGTGTATGGCCCTGCATTTACTGGCCAATGTAAAATTCCTTGGATCATCCTAAATTCCTTTCTACCTTAAAACCCTGATACGTGCTGTTACCTCCACCTAACTAATTCTCACCCCTTCCCTACCTCCCAACCTGACTTCTTAAGGTATTTCCTGTTAGAAACCTCCTGCCTTTCACCCTCGGCCCCCTGTTACTTTGAGCAATGGTATATGTTTACTGTGCTTCCACAAAATTCTTAGAAATATAACTACATACTTATATGCTATTTATGTAATAGATACCTTCCTCTTTAGAATGGAAGTTCTTTGAAGGACACTATCTGTTTTGCCTGCTGCTGTATACCTGATACTTTAGTGTCTGGCACATAATAGGTGCTTAATACATATTTATGACATGAAAGCCAGAACTCTGCTTTAGTGTGGGAATTGAAAGCCCTTCTTTTCCTTGCTGCAGTCTCTAGTACCATTCCCCATCTTCCCCCGCTACCCTGTAGGAGGGACCAGGATGTAGGGTTTAGGGCATTTGTGATTGTCCTTGGTTGGAAGTATGGAGATGTAGGCTGCTGCTTGCTTGCTGCCTTTCCTTGCCATGCTCTCTGGGACAATTTGAGTACTAAAATGTGTATAGCAAAACACAGTCCAGGATTTTTCTTTCATTCATTAAACAAATACTTGAGTGTCCACTATATACAAGGCACTGTTGCCTTTATCAAGTATTATATTTCTTCAGTGAAAGCTTGAGAAATCAAATGGCAAACATTCATTCACTCATTAGAATGTACTGAGCATCTCTGAGTTTCTGTTACTAAGCTAAGTTCTACAGGGTACCATAAAGATGAAAGAGACACTGTCCTGCCTCTGAAAGAACTTGTGATCCAATAGATGGAGTGTAACCTTTAAAAATTGTGAAACAGTATATTATACACCTGTAACATATAGGTGGAATACAATATTGTACATCAACTATACTTCAATTAAAAAAAACAACAACAAAACTTGTAATCCAGAAGGGTGACAGGATGATATACTTGCTGCCTCTCTACTTGTCTTCTAAATGTTGGAGTGCCCTTCAACAAGTGACACTTGGAGCTCCATCCTTTTTCTTCTCTTTCAACTCACCCTCGGTGAAGTTGCCATATATATTAAAAGATTTTCAAATTTATATCTCTAGATTCATATCTAGGTATCTTCCTGTCATCTCCATTTGGATATTGAATAAGTATTTAAAACATAATATGTCCAAAACATGATTATCACCCTAACCCCCCAACCAAGTCCTCCTTTCATCTTCCCTACCTCAGTAAATAATACTACCGTCTACTTTGTAGCTCATGCCTGAGTTTGGAGCCATCTATGATTCATTTCTCTCCTCCCATATCCAGTCCCTCAGTAAATCCTGTTGGTTTGATCTCCATATATATAATTTCCCACATGGACAATTGCAGTTGCCTCCTTGTTTCTTGCTTTCCTTGTTTCTACTTTAGCCTTTCTAGAGTTTATTAAACGTGCATCAGCCAGAGTTAACATTTCAAAATATAAATCAAATAATGTCATTACCCTCCTAAAACCTCCTAGTGTTACTCAGGAAAATACAAAGTCCTTATCATGGCCTACAAGGCCTTGGCTAATTCTCCAACCTCATCATTCCGCTCCCACCACCATCCTTTAGCCACATGGGCCTTATTTCTGTTCCTGAAACATGCTGAGATATTTGTGTCTTAGGAATTTTGCAGTAGTTGTTCTTTTTATCTGAACTTCCTTTACAGGTCTTTGCTTTGCTGCTTCTTCTGGACATTTAGGTCTTCTCCTACATGTTACCTCCTCAGCAAGGCCTTCTCTGGCTGCCCTATCTAGAGTAACTTCTCGTCACTGTATTACAGCACAGAGTTTTATTTTCTTCATAGCGTTATCACTCTCTGAAGTAATTTTATAGATTTATATGTATAATTTATCACTACCCTTTCCCCATTACCACTAACCACTACTAATAGAATGCATATTCCATGAGAACAGGAAGCTGTCTCGTTCACATCTGTAGAAGGCAGTTTAGAGAAATGGTTGATGGCATAAGCTCTGAAGTCAGAATTTGGGGGGATTATATTTTGACTCCAACACTTGCAGTATGATCTTAAACAAGTTTCTTAATTTCCCTGTGCCTGAAGTTCCCTGTGTGAAAGGAGGAAGCTTTTTTGAAGATTAAATGAGAACACAGAAAAGTGTTCAGAATGGTGTCTAGCATATAGAATAGCGTATAGACTATTAGCAATATTGGGACTTCCCTGGTGGCACAGTGGTTAAGAATCCACCTGCCAGTGCAGGGGACATGGGTTTGAGCTCTGGTCCTGGAAGATCCACATGCCGTGGAGCAGCTGAGCCCTCGTGCCACAACTACTGAGCCTGCACTCTAGAGCCCACGAGCCACAACTGCTGAGCCTGCGTGCCACAACTACTGAAGCCTGTGCACCTAGCGCCCGTGCTCCGCAACAAGAGAAGCCACTGCAGTGAGAAGCCCATGCACCGCAACGAAGAGTAGCCCTTGCTCGTTGCAACTAGAGAAAGCCGGCGTGCAGCAATGAAGACCCAATGCAGCCAAAAATTTAAATTAATTAATTAAAAAATAGAATATTAGCGATATTGTCAGCACGTAGAACAATGTCTGGCACGTTGTAAGTGCCTGTTAAGCATTCAGTGAATAAATGAAATAACTATAGTACTAGGCAGAAGATTTGTTTCTTTTTAAGAAGTATGAAAATGTTTGGGGGCTTCGAAGGAAAAATTATAATCGAGTTCAAGGGCATCAAGGAAGCATTTTTCAGGTGTATTGCATACAAACTGATCTGAATTATTGTTAACGTTGAGTAAATGGAATAAAGTATTAGCAGAAAGAGGGAGCTTCCAAGAGCAGGTGTTCCAAAGAGAGAGGAAGTGGAATCTGCTGGACTGGTTAGGGCTGGTGCTTGAACTGGCACAGCATCACTTCTGGCGCAGTCTGCTGGTCAAAGCAGTCCTGGGCCTGGTGAAGAGTTATGGGAGGGAGACTACACAAAGGTGTGTTTCATTGGGGAGGTCACCAGAGTAATACTCTTGAACAGGGTATCAGTACTAGATTTTGGAGGACTTTTGATGACAGGCCATGGAGTTCAGTCTCTACAGCTCAGTAGGGAGCTTTGAAATTCACGTTTTTGAGAAGAATGGTGCTGATGATGACAATGATGATGATATTAGCAAGAAAAGTGTTTTAATAAGATTAATTTGGCAGTCAAGTACAGAATGGATTAAAATTGGCAGAGGTAGAAAACAGGACACCAAATGAGAGGCAGTTCATCAGACCAGACAGGAGGGAGGTGGTGTGAGGGTTCTCCAGAGAAGCACAGCCAATAGGGGATATATAATATAAATGTGTCTGCTCTCTGCAGCCTTGAAACCAGGGAAGCCTGTGGTGTAATTCAGTCTGAGTTGTAAAGACTTGAGAACCAGGGGAGCTCATGATGTAAATCCTAGTCCAGGGGCAGGAGAAAATGAGATGAGGTGTCGCAGCTCAAACTGTGAGACAGGCAAAAGAGGACAGATTCCTCCAGCCTCTCCATGGATTGGATGATGCTGGCCCACACTGGGGAGGGCAGTCTGTTTTACTGACTTCACTGATTCAAATGCTAACTCATCCAGAAACGCTCTCACAGGCTCTCACAGGCACACCCGGAAACAGTGGTTAATCTGGGCTTCCCATGGCCAATCAAGGTGACACGTAAAATAATCATCACAGAGGGGATAGGAGACTGGTGGTGATACTGGTATAGAAAGGAAGGAATGGATGTGAGAGACATTAAAGATCAAATTGCCTGAGATTGTTGACAAGGGTACAAGTTAAAAAGTAAGAACAAGGGAAATATTGTTGACCTTTTTCTGGTGACTGGAGAATGATGCAGTGAAGAAAAATACTTAAAATGTGCACTCATTTTGGTCAACAGATATTCTATGTACCTCCTCTAGGCATTGGGGATTCGATGGTAATTAAGATAGACAACATCTGTTGTTGTGGAGTTTACTTTCTTGCGGGGAGTGGGAGTCAGAAAGTAGACAAACGAGAAAATTTCCTGCTTGAAGAAGTAGCATTTCCCTGAAATGTGAGGAAAGAGCACGTGCAGATGTCCTAAGGCTAAAACAAGTCTGGTAATTCCCTTCTCTGACACAATCTAACCCTAGATCAGTGGTTGTCAAATTTAAGAGTCCTTCAGAATCACCCAGAAGGCTTGTTGAAACACAGGTTGCTGGGTCTAACTCCAGAGTTTCTGAATTAGTAGGTCTGAGGCAGAGCCCAATAATTTGCATTTCTAACTAGTTCTTAGGTGATGCTAATGCTGTTTGTCATCTTATCACCCTCTTTTTGCCCTTTTTATGTCTGCTTAAAAATCATCTTTTCATAAAGGTCTTCCCTTACTGCCAAATCTAAGTAGCCCCACCAAGTTTTCTTTTATAACACTTGTATATTCTTTAAAGTATTTGTCCTCAGCCGACAAGACCAGAAAGGCGAATTTAGGGAGTCTGAATAGACATTTGTATAGAGACAATGGTGGAATCTCAGAGGTTAAGGTTTCTGGGAAGGAAGGGTAGAGGGCTGAGACCTGAGCCTTAGCTGTTAGTGATAACTAGCAGATCCTGAATGCCTACCATGTGCCATGCACTGGTCTAATATTACATGCGTTATCTCATTTAATTCTCACAACTCTGTGAGATGGGTAGTGTTAGCCAGTTCACAGACAAGTAAACTGAAACCGAGAGCTGTTACACGTTCAAGGTCACTGCTAGTCAGTGGCAGAGGCAGGATTTGAACCCATGAAGTGTGACTTCAGAGACAGTCAGTGTCCTGGCTCTCGGGGAAAACTTTTGGCTGTGGGGATTTAGAATGAAGTAGAATTGGCAGATGAAAAAAGTCAAAGGCATTCGTGATGGGAGACTCCCCACCCCCCTCCACCCCCCGGTACGCGGGCCTCTCACCGCTGTGGCCTCTCCTGTCACGGAGCACAGGCTCCAGACGCGCAGGCCCAGCGGCCACGGCCCACAGGCCCAGCCACTTCGTGGCATACGAGATCCTCCCAGACCGGGGCACAAACCCGCGTCCCCCGCATCGGCAGGCGGACTCCCAACCACTGCACCACCAGGGAAGCCCCGTGATGGGAGACTTTTAAGAAGGGTGTTGGGGGGAAAAAAGATGTTGGGTCTCTTGGGTGTTTGTGCTGGAAGGTTGTACTTTCTAAATTTAAAAATTAGAATTATTTTCCCAGAGCATACTTTGACTAAAAGTTTTTGGAGAAAACTGGGGAACATGGGCTTACACCAGTTTGAATGGTTGCCATAAGGTATGGGAGTTTTAGAGATGTTTCCTGAGCACCTCTCATATATTAAACAGTGCTTTGGGAGCTTGGAATACATCAGCGAACAAAACCAAGATCCCTGCCCTGGCGGAATTTAAACAGGGTATGTGGAGTGAGACAGATGATAAATAATAAACATAACTTTGTGAATTATCTAGTATGTTGGTAGGTGACATGAGAAAACACAGGCTTACGAAGAATGGAAGGTGGATGGGGGAGGCGTTGTTGATTTAAATAGCAGGCTAATTGAAATAGTGATATTTGAACAAAGATTTGATGGTGGTAATCTTCAATAAGAGAATTTTTTTTTCCAGTGATTCAAATGAGACTGCAGGTTTTGTTTAGAAACATATTGCCTGCTCTTTTGCTAAACTTGCTTACAAAAAATCTTACTTCTTTGTTAACTGTTTATGCTTTGTTGCTGCTACTGCAGTTTTAAATTTTAGGAACATGCTAGATAACTTGTTACCAGGCTGCTACCAACACACAGTTTCTGAATTTTCACTAGGCGTTTTCCAGCCTGGGCCTTTTTGCAATCAGTTTTTCTTTTTCTTTTTGATCAGTAGTAAGTATTTGTTAATCATCGTGCCAGCTGTGTTAGAAAATGTGTGAAGATATTATGTGAAGAGGTAAATGGGAGGACATGGATCTGGTTTTAGCATATCCACTCATTTTTCTTTCATTTTTTTCTAGAATCATGACCACAGATTCTCCCTTGCCCTCTGTCTCTTTTATCTCTGAGTGAAACAGGCCATTTTCCCATTGTTTCTTGAACAGCAGCGGGAATGCTCTTATCTCCAGGTCTTTGAGCGATTTCCTCTACTAGGACCACTCTTCCCTCTGATTATCTACATGGCTTTCTCGCTCACTGCGTTCAGTTCAAAGTGTCACATTGTTAGAGAGGCCTCTCCTTAGTACCCCTGCCCCCATCAATACCCTGCTTTATCATTGTGTTGCCTAGTACCCTGCTTTAAGTTTCTTCATAGCACTTATCAGTCCTTGATATTAAAAATTTCTTTACTCTTGTTTATTGTTGGTCCCTGTCCATTAACCTTGGGTGTTTCTTAACAATCCAACTTGAGCTGCTTAGTCCTCCCCTCCCACCTTCCCCCTCCCCAATATATCTGTCACATAATAGTCTTCAATAGATACTGATTTTAATAAAGAATATATTTAATACTAGAGTATATTATGCTTTGACTTAGTATCTAATATTTCAGAGTTTAAATTTGCCCTCCATAAGTTTAAGGTTCTTTAGGGATCCTGACCATGTAGCCTAACCTTTGATGGTAAGCCTGTAGGCATTTATGGGATATAACAACATAAAATAAGGAAATTTTCATATGATTTAATGCCATCATTCTCATTACTGTGTGATCACTGATCTTATTTAAATAACTTGAGACCAGATTTGTCTGACCCAATGAAGCTTGGCAAACGCAAAAATGTGGATAAGCTAAAGTACTTTTGCTTGGATCTGCTTAAATTAGATGGCTTAACATTTTAAAACATATCTCATATTGAGCAGACTGTAAAAATGAATATTGATCTGGTAAAAACAGCTGACACTATCCCCACTTAAACAGACAGTAAACTATTGAAGTCAGAGTTTGATTTGGCCAGAGCCAGAAAAGGTCTAGTGGTATAGTGCCAAAATAAAAGTGAACCATTTGGAAGGATGGGATTAAAGTAGAACTGTGGCTGTACAAAAAACAACTAGAGATGGTCTTTTGCTGTTAGTTAATATCTTTGTATTACTTTTTTCATTTTTAACAAGAGCAAGTTTGGGCTGAATATGATCCTCTTTAACTTCCCGGATTTTAATATGGCATAGAAGATGATGGTTCCAAACTTGCTATTAACAGCTAACGTAGTATCAGCTAATTAACATTTATGTATTGTGCACCTTTTTATGGACATTTTAGCATCCTCCTCCTAAAGTATACTTTGGAATGAGTATGTCTGTTATTCACGCTTAACGGACATGTTTATTAAGAAATTTTAAGGTACTTCAGCTTGTAAATTATGGCACTTGAATAACATTTTATGAAATCTTTAACTGTTGTTTCAGAATATATACCTTTTCTCTAACGTTCATTATAATTTCTTCCTCTGCATTAACCTTTGTTGTGGACCAACAACAAATCTAGAACACAAATTAGCCACTTAGAAGTTGATTTTCTCTACTACAAACAACAGCAACATTTTTATTATGGAAAATTTCAAAGCAAACACATTTTAGAGAGACTGGTGTAATGAATCCCTATGTATCCATTAGCCAGCTTTGACAGTTTCAGCACATGGTCAGTCTTGTTTCATATATGTTCCTACCAGCTTTGTCTCCCTATTTTATATTTGCTTTGTTTTATTTCAAAGCAAATTTCATGCCATGTATGTGCCTCTTTCAACCATAGTATGTCTCTGAAAGATAAAGGCTTTAAAATTTTTTTTTGCGGTACGCGGGCCTCTCACTGTTGTGGCCTCTCCCGTTGCAGAGTACAGGCTCCGGACGCGCAGGCTCAGTGGCCATGGCTCACGGGCCTAGCCGCTCTGCAGCATGTGGGATCTTCCCGGAACGGGGCACGAATCCGTGTCCCCTGCATCAGCAGGGGGACTCTCAACCACTGTGCCACCAGGGAAGCCCCAACATGTAGGATATTTTAAGGCAATCTATAAATATTCTACCTGCTTTGGTATCTGAAGTCAATCTTTTTTTAAAATATATATATATAATTTTTAAAAATAAATTTCTTTCTTTATTTTTTGCCTGTGTTGGGTTTTTGTTGCTGGGCGCAGGCTTTCTCTAGTTGGGGCGAGCGGGAGCTGCTCTTTACAGTGTACAGGCTTCTCATTGCAGTGGCTTCTCTTGTTGCAGAGCACCGGCTCTAGAGCACAGGCTCAGTAGTTGTGGCGCACGGGCTTAGTTGCTCAGCGGCATGTGGGATCTTCCTGGACCAGGGTTCAAACCTGTGTTCCCTGCGTTGGCAGGCGGATTCTTAACCACTGTGCCACCAGGGAAGTCCCTGAAGTCAATCTTAAAATAGTATAAATAATACAATTACAATTGTATAAAATACTAGTGGTTTTATTATAAGTCTTTGGTTAATGGGCTTATGGATTTCTGGAAATTTCCTTAGGAAAGCCTTTTGAGCATCTGGAAAATTTCTGATTAATTTTTATTAAAATTTATAGGGAACACCTGAAACTAACAGCATTGTAAATCAACTATACTCCAACAAAAAAATTTTTTTTTAAGTTTATAGGGGATATATAATGGAATACTACTCAGCCATAAAAAGGAATGAAATTAGGTCATTTGTAGAGACGTGGTTGGACCTAGAGAATGTCATACAGAGTGAAGTAAGTCAGAAAGAGAAAAGCAAATATCATATACTAACGCATATTATGTGGAATCTAGAAAAATGGTATAGATGATCTTAGTTGCAAAGCAGAAATAGAGACACAGATGTAGAGAACAAATGTATGGATACCAAGGAGGAAAAGGGTGGGGTGGGAGGAATTGGGAGACTGGAATTGACACATACACATTATTGATACTATGTATAAAATGGACAACTGATGGGGAACATGCTGTATAGCACAGGGAACTCACCTAGTGCACTGTGGTAACATAAAAGGGAGGGGATATCTATATGTGTATGGCTGATTCATTTTGTTGTGCGGTGGAGGCTAATACAACATTGTAAATCTAACACAACATTGTAAAGCAACCATACTCCAATAAAAATTAATTTTAAAAAATTTATAGGGAAAGAATAAAAAGTACAATGAGTATCAAAATGAATATTAAGCTTTGGATTTTGATTCTCCTGAAAATCTTTTTCCTTCCTCTAAAATGTTATTTATTAAGTTCTTATATTAAACCAAAGATGTATAAATGTTTGTCTACAAAACTATTCACAAGTGTGAATTATTGTGATAAGTGTATATCTTTAGAAAGACTTCCTTACTTAATGCCAGAAATCCTAGGCCATGTTAATATTAGTGAAGAAAATTGTGATGACTAAAAATTCAGCTCTACTAGTTTCTCAAACAAGGAAGAAATTTAATTCGGTAAGGGAAAGACTAAGCCACAACAAGATGCATTGAACAAACTAAACTAAAATATTTCATAGCACCTATACATTTGAATCATGGAAATATGGACTCTATTGTGTATTATAAGAAGTAACCAGCTATGTATTAATTCATTTTCGATAATCCCTTCATAGCCTGAAATGAGAGAGAATTATCCAGGGCCCACGTGACCATTTTTGTCTACCTCTTAAATGAATGTTAATGTCTGGACATTACAGATAGTTAATACATTACTGCAGCAGTTCAAATCACAAAATAATTTGCTTTGACAGACGTATTTCTTTTAAAAGAAAAGTGTTCTAGAAAAATATTGGAGTTGGGAAAAATTGGACCTGAAATGTTTTCTTTGTTCAATGGAAAGGTCAGTAATACAGGTGATGGCAGAAATAAAAAAGGAAGATGAGATGGAACTTTGGAATTGTGTCCAATCCAGGTCTTGGAGACTCTTGTTATCATGCATATAGCCAAGCATATGCCACATCACCAACACATTTCATTTATTTTCCGACAGAACAACAGACGGAAACTCTGAGTAGCCTTGACTTTGGCATTGTCTTTCTTGGGCATCTGTTACAAATGCCAAAATCTCTCTCTGTTGTGGATAATGTTTGGAACTGGTAGATTGGTTTTTGAATATGTTCTACTGCTCCACTAGGCAGGAAATACCATACTACTCATTTCACCTTGTTAGTGAAAACAAAAACACCTTCTTTTTAATAAACTTAAATGTATTGTTTACACAAAATGAAGTAGGATTTTTTAATAAAGATCATTAATGATGTATATAAAATTAAAATACATTTACTTATCTCAAGAAATCATACTTGATTTAACAGTAACTTGTTGGTACAAAATACCAGTTGTACCTCCTTTATACGATTATCAGTTGGGGGCCTGCGTGAAACGTAATTTCTCTTAGATGATTCATTTGCAGTTGCTTTGGTGAAGGGCTCAGTATTACGGTTGGGAGCAGAGTTAAGGGAACCAAAAAGGTATATTGAGACACTGAGTGAGTAGCAGCAGTGTGAAGCCACTTCTGGGCCTGTGAAGGGCCACTTCTGGGCACCAGTTATTGGAGCCCAGAAGGAACTGTAGTTGTGTAGAGATGCAGCATGGCTGGAACCGTGGTTGTGACAGGGAGGGAATGGACAGATAATACTCAGGCTCCTCTCTTCTGCCTTCTGATCTCCTGCAGAACCTACCCCTAATGGCCCCTGAAGCGCCAAGGTGATGCAGTATATAGAAGTTACCTGTGCTGTGAGGTAGTCTTTAACAAAAGAAAAATGAAGGCCCAAAGAAGCTGTAAGTTGCTGAGGTCCCATTAGAGATAGTGATTCCAGGCCATTTGACTCCTCCAGCACTTTTTAAAAATTAACAGCTTTATTGAGATTTAATTTACATACCATAAAATTCTCCTGTATTAAGTGTACAATTCAATAATTTTTAGTATGTTTATGTCACCACAGTGTCACCACAGTCTAATCTTCAAACATTTTCATTCCCCCCGAAAGAAACCTCACTCCCCATTCTCCCTAGGCAACCATTAATCCATTTTCTGTCTCTATAGATTTGCCTTTCCTGGACATTTAATAGAAATGGAATCAAAAAATGTGTTTGGCTTCTTTGCCTAAGCATAACGTTTTTGAGGTTTATCCATGTTGTAGCATGTATCAGTACTTATAAATTCTTATAATGGAATAATATTCCATTGTTTAGATATAGCTCATTTGTTTTTCTGTTCACTGGTTGATGGACATTTGGGTTGTTTTCACTGTTTGGCTCTTGTGAATAATGCTGCTGTGAACATTTTCATAAAAGTATTTAAATGAAAACATGTTTCACTTTTCTTGCACACGTACCTAAGAGTAGAATTGTTGGGTCATATGATAATGGTGTTTAACATTTTGAGGAACTGCCAGACTTTTCTAAAGTGACAGTATCATTTTATTTTACATTCCCACCCGCAGTGTATGAGGATTCTAGTTTCTCCACATCCTTGTCAACACTTGTGATTATAGCCTTTTTTTTTTTTTTTTTTTTTTTTTTTTACTATAGCCATTAATCTCCTGAAAGGTTCACTATTTTTAACACAGAGTTGTCTCTTCTCACATGATATTCTGCAGTCAGGTTCAAGAGAAGGGAGGTATCTTTTACCATGGACAACTTTATTATTTTCACTGTTTTTTAAACTACAGGACATCACGGTGGAATTACTCAGCAGTTGGTAGCCAAGTTCATTAAGCTCTACATCCCTTAACACTTGCTTTTAAAGCAATTTTTAGTAAAACTTGGAGACTTACATAGTAATACTTGTATGAAAGGGCTCTTATGACAATGAAAGGCTTATTTGAGTTTAAGATTCCCTTTGCTTTCAATTTTAGTTTGGGAACTGAGGGTAAGTTTTGTAGCACATAGCAGCTAGAGTCACCTTTTAAAAATGTATTTAGTCACTCCCTTGGTTAAAAATCCTTCAGTTGTTTTCCATTGCGCATGGAATAGAATCCAGACTCCTTACTGTACCCCCATAGGTTTTTCATGTTTGCCCCTTGCCTACTACTTTACAGGTGAATGGGTCTCTTGGGTCTCCTGCCACTCTCCCCTTCCCTCAGTACACTTGAAGCATGCTAGTCTTCTTTCAGCTGCTCTATATAGCAAGCTTTCCAACCTCAGGCCATGCATAACTCTTTCCTCTCCTCTTCCTGTGGTTTGGCACAGGGTTGGCTTAATATCCCCATTCCGTGGAGACTTTCGCTGATTGCTGTGTCTTCCAAAAGTCATGTCTCAATCGCTTCTGCCCTCAGCCCCATTTCTCAGGGAGGACACTCTTTTGGCAATTTCATCCATTTCATGACTTCACAAATAACCCAACTGGTAATGATACCCAATTTTTAATTTCCAGCTCTAAGTGGTAATGTTCACTAGCCCTCTTTTGAGTATTTCCCACTTTATCTCTTATGGACACATTTTAAGAGTTCTCAAATGTCTATAACTATTGCCACTGTTTGGTCCTTATAATTTTTTACCTGGATTTCTGCAGTAGGATCTTGGCCTTCCAACTTTTAGGCTTGCTCTTCTTCACAGTGCTTATCAGATTATCCTTCTAAGAGTCATTCTCTCCTCTTGGTATATGGCAGAATTGCTTTAAGAGCTTTTTCAAAGTGACTTACAGGGTCCCATCTTAGAATTAACTAATAAAGAACTTCTGAAAATGAGAACTGGGAGTGTATAGTTTGAAAAAACCCGCCAGATGATGCTGATGAGCACCTCTGGTTAAAAACCATTCTTTTAAAATACAAATTTAATCATTTAACACTGATTAAAATTCTTTAGAGGCTTTTGATTCCCTTGAAGATAAATGTGATTTTGTCATATAATTTTCTATAATCTGGGTCCTGTCTGACTCATAGCCCCATCCCTAGTACACCCATGCAGAATTACTGAAAGGTCTACTAATGTACCATCTTATTTACATTTCTAGGTCTTTACATATGGTATTATCTTTTCGTGAAATAATCTTCTTTTTCTTCCCTTGAATACTTTCTCCTCTTTCTTTCAGTACTCAGCTGCATTTCCTAGAGGTAAGCCTCTTATACTATGTAATGTTTGTTCATTTACTTATGCCTTTTTACTTCTGTGCCTTCTAGTGCCTAGCATAATGCTTGGCAGTCAGTTGTATAAATTCAGACCTCACCTTTAGGTGCAGTAATAATAGCATTGATTGAACATTATGTGCCAAACATATAGTACTGCGCTAAATGCTACATATATATATATATGCCTTACTGTTTACTCTCACAACTTTATGAATGTGCATGTTACTATTCACCATATTTTACAGTTGAGGAAACTGAGACAGAGAGAGTCTATGTGGTTAGCCTCAAGTTGCAGAATTTGTAAAGTACAGAGCTGGGTTTGAATCCTGTGGTTTATTTGCAAAGCTTGTGTGTGTGTGTTTTTTTTTTTTTTTTTACAGCTGTTACATAGTTGTTTCATGGTTCATTAGTTTATTTTTTCAAACTCACAATAAGTAATTCCTTAATAAGGGCTGATTCTTCTTATGCTTCAGGGTTTTTTTTTGTTTTTAATCCTCAGACTACAATACACGCAAAGTTACATACATGCAAGGTTAATTCAGTGAACTTGGTGTTATCAGTGTACTCATTTTGAAGACATTTGATACTGAAGAATACTGTGTGATAGATGAAGTAAAAATACTTAGCTTAACTCAGAATATTAGAAATATGCAGAACATGAGGCTTCATAAAGAGAAGAACTGGGACTCCCTGTGCTTTGCTGACAGTCTTGAAGTACGTAATTTGCAGAATCAGGACTGGAATCTGGGCCTCCTAACTTCCAATCCAGGGTTATCTTTCTCAACTCTGAAAGTTTGATAATACCCTAAGACTAAAACATTATTTTCCAAATTTAAAGAAAATTCTGTTTTTATTATATTAGAATATATATATTTTCAGTGACCAAGTTCTTTAACAGAAGAAAATAATAGGACTACTTAAGGCAAAATCATTCAGTCTTGGGTAACTTATTACTTGTGTGCAAGTACTGGCTTGTTTACCTGGGATTTAACATATTTCATGGAATTTTTGCTGATTGATTTTAAAACTTGGAATGTCTTTTATTTCTTAAGTATTACAGACATAAGAGTATGCTACCCAAGGAGAAGATCTATACATGTTATTAATATCTGGATATAAACCGTAAGACAGCTTATTAGTAATACACTCAAAGCATTTTTTCTTATGATCATATGCCATCTTCACTGCACAAATTTGCCATTTTAGATAAGATTTTTGTCACAGCTTTCTCATCTGCCTTAAAACTTAATTTTCTTTGTTAAACAAATTAGATTAAAATTAGGAAAGAGGCTTACGGAAAGTATGTCATACTTATAGTAAACAAAGTAGAGAGTGGTAAAGAATAATCTCTTTTGGTTTTTTTTTTTTTTAATATTTATTTATTTATCTATTTATGGCTGTGTTGGCTCTTATTCTGTGCGAGGGCTTTCTCTAGTTGCGACAAGTGGGGGCCTCTCCTCATCGTGGTGCGCGGGGCTCTCACTATCGCGGCCTCTCTTGTTGCAGAGCACAGGCTCCAGATGCGCAGGCTCAGTAATTGTGGCTCACGGGGCTAGTTGCTCCGCGGCATGTGGGAATCTTCCCAGACCAGGGCTCGAACCCATGTTCCCTGCATTGGCAGGCAGATTCTCAACCACTGCGCCACCAGGGAAGCCCCTGGTTTGTTTTAATTTTGAGGAAAACGTCAGTTTTTAAATTTGGAATTTAAGTAACAGGAACTGAAGGAAAATGTTACTTCCCCCTGCAAAATTCTGACTGTTCTTATCCTCAAGATTAAGTCTGTACCCGACTTTGAAAGTATGGGGAGGGGATGGAAGATGGAAGTTTTGTGCTTGGTTGGGAATCTGAAGATTGACACAACTGTCACTGTTAGCCCTTGGTTCCTTCCTCTTCCCTAGACCTTAGCTCCTGTAGTGCTTGGAGTATGTAGGGGTAGTAAAAGTCCTCTTTCCCACCCTACCACCCATCCAGGCCTTGGGGGCTAGAAAGGGCTATACTACGGTAGGTACTATTATATTAAATAAATGTACATTTATTCAAAGGAGCTTATATTTAGGTATAGGAATTAGAAACAAAGACCATGTTTTGAGGCTTTTTTTTTTTCCAGCATAAATTTTTATTTTCTTAGGCTGGCTTTTGTTTGAAAAAAATAAACAACTTCAGCAAGCCAGTGACCATCAGATTATTTTGAAACTTATTTTAAAACCATAAAAAATATATATATATTTGAAACTTGTTTTAAAACCTTAAAAATATTACGTACAGATTAACAAAAAAAATCCTTATTATATGGTATATGGAGATGGGCCAACCACAGGAGGGAGATTGAATACATGCATGACAGCAAGCCTATCTATAACCACCTTCTTGTTTGTTGATGTTTCACACTTCATGAAAAATTACCCATAATCACTAAGTTTGGATGATCGTAACTTTTATTGAGCTATAGTTCACAAATCATATAATTCACTATTTTATTTTATTTTTATTTTTTTAAATTATGTTGTTTGCTAATAAAGACTGTTTTGTTTTTGGCTGTGCCGCATGGCTTATGGAACTTTAGTTCCCCAGCCAGGGATCGAACCTGGGCCCTTGGCAGTGAGAACACGGAGTCCTAACCACTGGACCACCAGGGAATTCCCATAATTCACTATTTTGAAATGTACAGTTCAGTAGTAGTTACATGAGGCTGTGTAACCATCACCACTATCTAGTTCTAGAACATTTTCTATCACCCCTGAAGGGAACACATGCTCATAAGCAGTCTCTTCCTATTCTCCCCTCTCCCTAAACCCTGGCAACCACAGTATCTACTTTGTGTCTCCAGGGATTTGATCATTTAGTACATTTCATAGAAATGGAATCATACTATATGTGGACTTTTGTATTTGGCTTCTTTCACTTAGCATAGTGTTTTCAAGGTTCATCCATGTTGTAGCATGTATTAGTATTTCATTTCTTTTTATGGCTGAGTAATATTCCATTGTATGGCTGTATCACATTTTACTTATCCATTTATTGTTGGACATTTGGATTGTTTCTGCCTTTTCACTGTCATGAATAATGCAGCTGTGAACATTTATATACGAGTTTTTGTGTGAACATATGTATTTCCAGTTCTTTTGAGTATATATACCTAGAAATGGGACTGCTAGGGCATATGGTGACTATGTTTAATTTTTTGAGGGAAGCATGGAACTTTTTTTTTCTTCTTCTGGTCTTCCCAGTGAGTTTTATTTGGGCAGACATGGGGATGGGGAGGGCCTGTATTTAAAAGAAGGCGTTGGGCCTCTTGGTGGTGAAGTGTGGCTTGTGCTGGTGACAGAGGACCCGGTGGGGCAGTGGGAACTTGCTCTTGGAGTCGTGGAACTGCTTGGTGGCTGCTCGGCGGCACTTGATGGCTGCGATCTCCTCTACCTCCATGATCTGGATCCAGTGGGCCCGGGCAAGGCGCCGTGTGCCCATGTCTCGGTAGCACTGGGTGATGGTGCCGGCTGCAGTCAGGTCCCGGTACTGCCGGTACATGTTGTGGGGGCCTCTGCGGGAGTCATAGTGCAGCCAGATGCAGAAGTTCTTCAGCCTTGGGAGATTTCTTGAACACCTGTCCACAGCAGACAGTTTCCCTGAAGACTTCTTCATCTTCTTCAGCTGAGACACAAAGTACCAGAAGCGGGACTTGCAGCATGATTAGGTGCAAAGATTTGCATGCGACAGAGGGGCAGTGTGGGCCGTTTGGCGGGCAGCGCCCCACCACTTTGTACTCTCGATGTGTGCCCAAGGCCTCCATGGCGCTCTTGCCGCCACCCTTGAAAAGGCGGGAAGCATGGAATTTTAACTGGTTTTTAAAAATTCATTGAACTACTGTTTCACTCAAAGCTAATTTTTATATCACGTTTAATCTTTATCCCATTGTGCTTTGTATATGTTGTTTTTTAAAAAGAATCCAGTTTATTTTTATATAATTATTGAGAGGTTAAAATTATCTGTATTGCTCCCTCTATGACGTATGGTGTAGAACGTTCTTAATTTGGGCTTCAATAATTAAATCCATTGAATAGTGGCCCAGTTAGATCTCTGCTTTATATTGAAAACTCTCATACAATGCTTAAAATTGATAGAAGTCTCCAGGTATTCAGTTTTCTAGAAAGGGCTGACCTACTAGCTTGATCCTTCATTTTTTTTTTTTTTTGGTGGTACGTGGGCCTCTCACCGTTGTGGCCTCTCCCATTGCAGAGCACAGGCTCAGCAGCCATGGCTCACGGGCCCAGCCACTCCGTGGCATGTGGGATCTTCCCGGACCGGGGCACGAACCCGTGTCCCCTGCATCGGCAGGTGGACTCTCAACCACTGCACCACCAGGGAAGCCCAATCCTTCATTTTTTTATTTCCCAATTCTTATCAGGATGTCTGGCAATCAGGTTAGGTACTCAGTACGTATTTGCTTGAGAGGTGATTGAGTTGTAACTTAAAGGTGATTTCTCTTCTGAAACTGAACATAGATTGTAATTATTTATGAGTATCTACAATGTGCCAGATACTATTGGGTTGCCCAAAAAGTTCGTTTGGTGTTCTCCGTTAGACGGCTCTAGTAGCGCTTAGTTGTCTTCAACTTCATTTGAAACAATTTTGTTCGATTGTATTTTGACAACTGTCATGTCAGCGTGCATTTAAAGAAAAAGCTTATAAAAACTGGTGAATTTTTGTGTAGCCATTTTAATATTGAAGATGGAATAAAAAAGGCAACATTTTCAGCACATTATGCTTTATTATTTCAAGAAAGGTAAAAACGCAACTGAAACGCAAAAAAAGATTTGTGCAGTGTATGGAGAAGGTGCTGTGACTGATTGAATGTGTCAAAAGTGGTTTGTGATGTTTCATGCTGGAGATTTCTCACTGGACAATGCTTCACGGTCAGGTAGACCAGTTGAAGTTGATAGCCATCAAATAGGGACATTAATTGAGAACAATCAACGTTATACCATGAGGGAGGTAGCCGACATACTCAAAATATCCAAATCAGGCATTGAAAATCATTTGCACCAGCTTGGTTATGTTAATCACTTTGATGTTTGGGTTCCACACAAGTTAAGCGAAAAAAACCTTCTTGACCGTATTTCCACGTGGATTCTCTACTTAAATGTAATGAAAACATTCTGCTTTTAAAACAAATTGTGATGGGCAATGAAAAGTGGATACTGTACAATAAAGTGGAACAGAAGAGATCGTGGGGCAAGCGAAATACACCACCAACAACCACACCAAAGGCCGGTCTTCATTCAAAGAAGGTGATGTTGTGTACATGGTGGGATTGGAAGGAAGTCCTCTGTTATGAGCTCCTTCCAGGAAACAAAACGATTAATTCCAACAAGAACTTCTTCCAGTTGACCAACTGAAAGCAACACTGGAGGAAAAGCGTCTGGGATTAGTCAACAGAAAACGCATAATCTTCCATGGCGATAACACAAGACTGCATGTTTCGTTGATGACCAGGCAAAAACTGTTACAGCTTGGCTGGGAAGTTCTGATTCATCAGCCATATTCACCAGACATGGCACCTTTGGATTTCCATTTATTTCGGTCTTTACAAAATTCTCTTAATGGAAAAAATTTCAATTCTCTGCAAGACTGTAAAAGGCACTTGGAACAGTTCTTGCTCAAAAATATAAAAAGTTTTGAGAAGATGGAATTAATGAAGTTGCCTGAAAAATGGCAGAAGGTAGTGGAACAAAACAGTGAATACGTTATTCAATAAAGTTCTTGGTGAAAATGGAAAATGTGCCTCTTTTTTTTAAACTTAAAAACCGAAGGAACTTTTTTGCCAACCCAATATTTTGGGTGTTGGGGTTATAGCAGTGATGAAAGCAAAGACCCTGTCCTAATGGAGTTTTCATTTCAGTCGCTAATAGGCAAACTAGTAAATAATGTTGAATGTTTATTAGTGCTATGGAGAAGAATAAAGCAAGAAAAGAGGGTTAGAGGGTTAGGCAATGTGTAGAGAGAATAGAGGAAGGATGTTATTATATCCTGATATATATATATCAGGTGGTCAGGGAAGTCTTCAGTGAGATAAAGTTTGAGCAGAGACCTGAGGGGAAATGAGGTGAACCAACTTAGTATGTTTGAGGAAAGAGCCAGGAGACCTGTGTGGCTGGAGTGGAAAATAGATAAAATTGGAGGTTTAAGGGGGCAGCAGTTAGGTTACTTAGTACATTGAGGATTATTGTAAGAACTTTGGCTTTTACTAGGGTGAGATGGGAAGCCATTGGAAGGATTTGAGCAGAAGAGTTTCATGATTTGGCTTTACTTTTTTTTTTTTTTTTAAACATAATTGACCTTACAACACTATGTTAGTTACAGGTGCACAACATAGTGATTCAGTATTTCTGTACATTATGAAATAGTTACCATCTGTCACCATACAAAATTATTACAACATTATTGATTATATTCCTCATGCTGTACATTTCATCCCTATGACTCATTTATTTTGTAACTGGGAGTCTGTACTTCTTTATCTCCCTTACCTATTGTGCTCATCCCCCCCACCTACCACCTGTTTATTCTCTGTATCTGTGAGTCTGTTTTTGTTTTGTTATGTTTGTTCATTTATTTGGTCTTTAAGATTCCACATATTTGTCTCTCTGACTTATTTCACTTAGCATAGTACCCTCTAGGTCTGTCCATGTTGCCTCAAATGGCAAGATTTCATATTTTTTATGGCTGAGTAATATTCCATTTTATTTATATATTTGTATGTGATACACACATTATATGTGTAATATATACACACACCCCACATCTTTATCAATTCATCTGTCAATGGACATTCAGGTTGCTTCCGTATCTTGGCTACTGTAAATAATGCTGCAGTGAACATGGGGGGGGGGTGCATAGATCTTTTCGAATTAGTGTTTTGAATTTTCAGAAAAATACCCAGAAGTGGAATTGCCAGTTAGTATGGTAGTTCAATTTTTTTAATTTAATTTTTAATTTTAATTCTATTGATAAGGGGTTAAAATCCAAAATATACAAAGAACTCATATAGCTCAATGTTTTTTAAAAAATCAACCGGTTTTTAAAAAATGTATAGAGGACCTGAATACACATTTTTCCAAAGAAGACATACAGATGGCCAACAGACACATGAAAAGATGTTCAGTAACACTCATCAATGAAATGCAAATCAAAAGCACAATAAGATATCACCTCACACCTGTCAGAATGGCCATTATCAAAAAGACAACAAATAACAAGTGTTGAAGAGGGTATGGAGGAAAGGGAGCCCTTGTACCCTGTTGGTGGGAGTGTAAATTGGTGCAGCTACTATGGAAAACAGTATGGAGATTCCTGAAAATACTAAAAATTGAACTATCATATGACTTCATTTTTTAAGGGAGTGACTCAGGCTGAGAACAGGGGGTAGGAGGGGTTAGGGCAGAAGCAGAGAGACCAACTAGGAGGTTATAATTATTCCTTGCCTGTTAAAGAAGGAGAGTTAGCATGGATTTCTAAGAAGCAAGACAAGACAAAAAACCACCCCTAGAACCTCCTGATATTTACAGTTTATCTTGATCATTATTCTTACTCTTAAAGAGGTTTCAAGATTTGACATGGCTTACAAATTTTTCTTAGTGTAGATTGTATTTTTGAGAGCCTCTTCTGTTTTTTGTGGGGTTTTGGAGTTTTTTTTGACCATGCCACGTGGCTTGTGGGATCTTAGTTCCCCAGCCAGGGATTGAACCCCAGCCCTCAGCAGCAAAAGCATGGAGTCTTAACCACTGGACTACCAGGGAATTCCCTGAGAGCTGTTTTAGATTTACAGATAGTTACAGGGTTCCCATATACACCCTCACCCACTTTCCCCTATTATTAACTTCTTATATTCTTATGGTACATTTGTTACTAGTAATTAACTGATACATTGTAGTCAACTGAAATCCATAGTTTATTCAAATTTCCTTAGTTTTTACCTAATGTCTTTTTTTGGTCTCTCCAGGGATACCCCTTTACATTTGTTTATCTTGTCTCAGTAGATTCCTCTTTGCCATCACAATTTCTCAGACTTTTCTTGTTTCTGATGACCTTTATATTTTTGAGCAGCGCTGGTCAAGTATTTTGTAGAATGTCCTTCTCTTGGAATTTGCCTGATGTTTTTTTTCTCATAATCAGACTGGAGTTATGGGTTCTCTAGAGGGAGATCATAGAGGTAAAGTGTTACTTTCGTTACATCATATTAAGGGTATATCTTATCAATGTGATTTATCACTGTTGATGTTGATTTTTACCACCTGGCTGAGATAGTGTTTGTCAGGTTTCTGCACTGTAAAGTTATTTTTTTTTGTTTTTTTCCTCCTTTCAATACTATCCTCTTTGGAAGAAAGTTGCTATGTGCAGCCCATTAAGGAGTGGGGATTATGGCCCACCTGCTTCAATGTAGAGTTGCTACGTAAATTACTTAGAATTCTTCAAGGGAGATTTGTGTTTCCTCCTCCACTTGTTTATTAATCATTTAAACTTATCAGTATGGACTCACAGATATATACTACTAAACTTTTTTTGCTCAGAATGTTCCAGTTTTGGTCATTGGGAGCTCTTTCAATTTGTCTCTTTGTCCCTTTGACATATCCCCATAAGTGTAAGGTTTTTTCCCCTCTCTCTTTCTGTTTGTTTGGTCAGGAAGAAAATGCAAAGATGCTCAACATCATTAGGTAAATGAAAATCAAAACCACAATGAGATACCACTTCACACCTACTAGGATGGGTATTATGATAAAAGTAAAGACACAGGCAATAACAAGTATTGGCAAAGATGTTGAGAAATTGTAACCCATTAAACGTTGTTGCTGGGAATGTAAAATGGTACAGCCAGTTTAGTTGGCCATTCCTCAAAATGTGAAACATGGAGTTATCATAAGACCCAGCAATTCCACTCCTAGGTATATACCCAAGAGTATTAAAAATATACATCCACACAAAAACTTGTATATGCATGTTCATCACAACATAATTCATAATAGCCAAAAAGTGGAAACAACCCAATGTCCATCAGGTGATGAATGGCTAAACAAAATGTGGTATATCTATACAATGGAATGTTATTCAGCCGTGAAATGAAGTACTGATATATCCATGTTTGTAACATGGATGACCCTTGAAAACATTATGCTAAGTGAAAGAAGCCAGTCACAAAAGCCTGCATATAATATAATATGATTCCATTTATATGAAATGTTGCAAGTGGGCAAATGCATAGAGACAGAAAAATTAGTGATTGCCAGGGACTGGGTAGAGGAGGATATATAGGGTGTGATGCTAATGGGTACAGGTTTATTTTTGAGGCAGTGAAGTGTTCTAAAATTAGATTATGGTGATGGTTGCACAACCCTGAGTATTCTAAAAGAGCTCTGATTTGTACACTTTAAAAGGGTGACCTTTATGGTATGTGAATTATATATCAATAAAGCTGTCATTTAAAAAAATTTAGAACAAAAGAAAAATGAGATATCTAGGGATTTATACTTGTAAGAATCATACACTAAACACTACAAAAGATTGCTGACAGGAATTAAAGACCCAAATAAATAGATATACTCATGGATTAGAAGACCCAATACTCTTAAGATGGTAGTTTGCCCTGGTTGATGTATAGCGTCATTGCAGTGTTTTTGTAGAAATTGACCGGCTGACTCTAAAATTTATATGGGAATACCTGGCATAGACAAAGTCATTTTGAAAAAGAACAAAATTAGAAAATCTGTACAACCTGAATCATTTATCAGACTGTGTGTTATTGGCCTAAGAACAGACATGGATCAATGTAACACAGTAGTTAAGAACAGAACCACAAATATATGGCTAGTTGACTTTTTTGGACATAGGTTCAGATAGGTTCAATAGGTAAAGATTCAGTAGATAAATAATCTTTTTGATAAGTAGTACTGGGATAATTGCATATCCAAATTAAAAAAAAATGAATCCCAAGCTTTACATCACAACATGTACAAAAAATGAATTCCAAATGAATCATAGACCTAAGTGGAAATATTTATACTATAAAACTTCTAGAAGAAAACATGAGAAGAAATCTCTGAGATGTTGGATTAGGCAAAGATTTCTTAGCTACAACATCAAAAGTACAATTCATACAATAAAAAATTATTTTGCTCTTCTAAATACATTGTTAGGAGAATGAAAGCCACAGATTGGGAGAAAATGTTTACAAAATATGTATCTGTCCAAGGATTTGGTTCCAGAGTATATAGGCAACTCCTAAAACTCATTAATAAGAAAACAAACAACCCAGTAAAATATGGGAAAAGATTTGAGTGGATACTTTACCAAAGAATATTTCTGCATGGTAGATAAACAAATGATGCCCAACATTGTTAGTTATTAAGGAAATGCTAACTAAAACCACAGTGAGATACCACTGCACACCAATTAGAATAGCTCAAATTTTTTTAAAGAAAAGGAAAAGAAACAACTTACAAACTTAAAATACTTGGTGCCAGTGAGGATGCAGAGTAACTAGACCAGACGTACATTATTGATGGGAATGCAAAGAGGTATAGCTACTTTGGAAAACAAGTAGTGTCTCTAAAGTTAACATATTACCGTATAACTCAGCCATCCCCCTCCTAAGTTATTTACTCAAGTGAAATGAAAACTTATGTTCAGACTAAACTTTAGGCATGTGTTTATAGCAGCTTTATTCATAATTGCCAAAACAGGAAAAAACCCAAAGTTCCTTTGACTGATGAACGGATTTAAAACAACCATCAACCTTTGGTACATCTATATAATGGAGTGCTACTCCACAATAAAAAATAATGAATTACTGGAAGTGGGCACACTCCATGCCTTGAGGGCACTGGTCTTTTCCCACCTGCCTTGCGCCACTGTGGGAGATTCTGAGAGTCAAGAAGAAGTCATCTGGGACATCGCCAGGCAGCTCATCCAAGTAGCAGACAGGATGGAGTGCGGCATCCGGCCAGGGCTGGTGGGCAACCTGGCCGCGCAGTTTACAAATGGGAGCCTGTCAGAGGAGGACAGGCGTATCTATTTGTTCAACAGGTACAAAGGTTTGGTTAATGCAAGATGAGTAAGCTCTTCATCGTTCATGAACAGATCTGCGGTACAACATGGTGCACATAGTTAACAATACTGTATTATATACTTTAAGTGGGTGGATCTCATGTTAAGTGCTCTTACCACAATTAAATTAATTGGTTAGAACTTCAGCCTGGAAGAAAACATTCACAATACATGTATCTGACCCAAAAAAATGTGGATCCAGACTGTATTTATTTATTTTAAAAACATTTGATTATTTTTTTAAAAATTTTAATTTATTTTTTGGCTGCATTGGGTCTTCGTTACTGTGCACGGGCTTTAGTTGCGGCGAGCGGGGGCTACTCTTTGTTGTGGTGTGAGGGCCTCTCACTGTGGTGGCTTCTCGTTGCAGAGCACGGGCTCTAGGTGCGCGGGCTTCAGTAGTTGTGGCGCATGGGCTCTAGAGCACAGGCTTAGTAGTCGTGGCGCATGGCCTTAGTTGCTCCGCGGCATGTGGGATATTCCCGGACCAGGGATTGAACCCATATCCCCATTAGCAGGAGGATTCTTAACCAGTGCCCCACCAGGGAAGTCCCAGACTGTATTTTAAAAACTTTTTACAACCCAGTAAGATGGCTAACAACCCAATTTTTTTTAAAGGGCAAAATCTTTGAACAAACTTCACAAAAGAAGTTACAAGAATAGTCTATAAGCATATACGAAGATGCTCCTCATCATTTGTTATTAGGGAAATGCAAATTAAACCACAGTGAGATACCACTTAACCTACCTAGAATAGCTAAAATTAAGAAGACTGAAAAGATCGTGTGGTGACAAGGATGTAAAGGAAAAACGGAATGTTGATTAATTACTGATGCTGATGTAAAATGGTACGTGCACCTACCTTATCACCTAGTAATTCATTCCTAGATATTTAACTTAGAGAAATGAAAGTATATGTCCACAGAAGACTCGTATACAAAATGTTCGTAGTACATTTATTCATAGTAGTCTCTAACTAAAAACAATCCAAATGTTCATCAGTAAGTGAATGGATAAACATAATTGTGATAAATTCATATAATTCAGTGAAAAGGAATGACCTACTTATGTATGCAACAGTATGGTTGTATCTCAGAAACATTATGCTGAAATGAAAAATAGCCAGACACAAAAGAGTACAGACTGTATGATTCCATTTATATTCTAGGACAAGCAAGCCTAAATTTTCATAACATTAGGTTTCTCAGTGGTTGTCTGGGGCCAGGGGTGATATGAAAAAGATATTGACTGCAAAGGGGCATGAGAAGCCTTCTGTTGTGATGGAAATGTTCTGCAAGTTGGTTGGGATTATGGTTATACTGGTGTGTACATTTATCGAAAAATGTGTACACATTGAACTGTACACTTAAAATGGGTGCACTTTACTGTATGTAACTTACACCTTAATAAGTTGATTTATAAAGTTTAAAATAGATTTAAAATTAATCCTAAAATTGAATCTTCAAACTAAAAATCATTTACTTAACTTTCGAATCAGTATTCTAACTGTATATACTTAATGGGACATGATCTTGAGACAGAAAGTACTGTGAAGAAATACTTAACTTTACTTGGTGGTTTTGTTTTTGAAAGAGGTTGTGTTACAGTATTTTCGGATAGAACTAATAAGTAAATATGTTGATGTATCAATAGTTGTGAACTGGGATTCTGACTGTAGGAAAAGGGAAATAAATGTGAAATGGAGGAAGGTGAGGAATACTACATTAGATTTGAGTTAGAGTTGTCATTATGAACTCACGTTTTTAAAAAGACATGTATTTCCTAGCTTTGTCCACTTAAAGGGCCTAGAAGCAGTGACACCTCAGGCATTGAATACACCTGACACCCAGATCTTGGTTTCAAAATGCCACTGCCCACTAAAAAACCCCTAGTGGAAATGGTTGATTTCAGGTGTGGTACAGGGTTAAAAAAACAAGGTGAACCTGAAGCATCTTGTTCTAGGAGGTAAGAATGTGTCTGAGCACCAAGGAGGATATGTCAAAAGGAAACAAGATTGAAGGGACACTATAAATATGAACAGTCTACGATGATATTTTTTTAAGCGTAACGTATATACATTAAAAAACATTAGTATATATTTTATATATTATATTTAAGTACGTATGTAGATAAGAGAGAAAAGGGGGGAAAAGCTAATTTTTATTTTATAGAAGAATGCTAACTTTTAAATATGGAAGGTAGTGTAATTAGAATACTGCTGTTTCTAATCTTCAGTGCAATAATTGAAATGAAGATCATGAATGCAGGGTGTTTGAAACCATTGGCTGTTGGGACAAGATACTGACACTGCCTTAAGTAACACCTCACAATTGCATACTTATTTCAAAGAGAAGAAATAACTACATTGAGAGATCTGACAGTACCTTAACCACTTCAAGTTTAGCATCACCAGTGAGACAGACTGACATTATGTGTGTCCTCATGAGTGCAATAAGAATTACGAAGCATCATTATGTATTTCTCATGAAGTAGCAATCAGACAAATCCAGAATTTGGGATAGCGTACATTCAACTGACTTCAACTGACATTCAACTGACTCCTCAAAATAAAAAGTCCATGTCCATGGAGTCAACAAAAGGGGTTTGGCATTAGAGGCAGAGTGGAGGCAGTGTTCTAAATGTAAAGAGACATAACCAAATGTAATTGTTGAATTTTGATTGAATCCTACAGAAAGCTTTAAAATATCAAACATTTTGACAATAATTGAGGAAAATTGGAATGTGACCTCTGTATTACATGTTATAATGACAGTGTTGAATTTCTTCAAGTCTAATAATGATACTTGGTTATACAGCTGAATGTCCTATTCCTAGGAGATGCAACTGAATTATTTAAGGATACAGTTTCATGATGTCCACAAGTTATTTTCAAGTAGATTAAAAGAAAGGAGTATATATGTCTGTGTATAAAGATAAAACAAATATAACAAAATGTTAACAGTTGTTAAAACTTAAGTGATGGGTATACAGGTTATTCATTGTACTGTTTCAGTTTTTCTGTGGGTTTAAAATATTCAGAATAAAAATCAAGGGGAGAAAAATATCTTGTTCTGAATTACTCTCAAGATGTATAAGCTTGAAATTTTCTAGGAGAGTTATTGGGAAATAGTGTTAATTTTCAGTTCATTTGAACTGTCTACTATATTCCAGAGACTGTTAGAATTAGAGGGACTTTAGAGATTATCCTATCTGGGTCCCTTATTCATACAGGTGAGGAAATAAGTCCAACAGTAATAGAGTCACTTACTGAAATCACATGGTAAGCCAGTAGTAGCACTTGGACAGTGAATTCAGCTCTCCTATTTTCCAGGATATTGCTCTTCCCAATGTACCATGCTACCTCTTCCAGTAAAAGGACTTTGTTGTAGGTAAAGTTGAACTAAGAAAAATACTGTGTATTATTTTTCTTCCCAGTGTGTCTTCAGTATGTTCCCCCGCATTTTGACAGTATTGTCAGACTGTGTTTGATCTCTTGATCTGTAGGTCAGGAATTTAGTCAAAGACTTATGCTACTTTTGATAATTGCTCTCCTAGAAATTTTTTGATCATCTGGTTTGAGCTCTGTTTTTTGTCATTTATTTTTATCATCCTCTAGTTTAAGCTATGAAGAAGGACATCCTTCTCACTCTGAAACAGATCTCCTTCAGAGACAGACTTTTGCAGCCTCTCATCAGCTTCCTGGATATGCTGCCACACCTCAGCCAACCGGTAAAAATTCTCTTATGAAATATACCACAAATCTGGGTACATTTAGTGAATAAGAAGAAAAATCAATCTTCACATGTTGGGTTATGAAAGTATACGGAACATAACAGTCTCATGGGAAATGTTAAAATGAAAATGAGATTAAAAGCTTTGTCTTTTACTGCTAGGGAATATCTGTATAATTAGTAGGGAGATCTCTTTTTCATGCATCTCTGTAGATTTTAAATTATAATTATGCTTGAGCAAATTAATATTTGTTGCTATTCATAATAAAACAGTTTAGGGTTGTAGAACTTCTGGCCTCAAATGTCAGAGATTCCTTTTTAAAATAGGATCCGGAATATCATTTTATATTAACATATATTTTTACTTTGGGATACATTTTATCTTCAAATGTAGGTCTTTCTGGAATATTTGATACTAGTGTGAACAATGCCAGCACTAACACTAAAGAATCTTCAGTGATGAATTTTCTCTCTGCTGTTGAATCCCGAACTGCTCAGGCTGCTTCTTCAGGAACTACTCTTTTACCACAATTCAGGGCCCCATCCTGGCAGACAGGTGATTCTTTGTTTTCAGAATTTTTAAGTCCTTTAAAAATATGGATAAAATTTCACTTTTGATAATCTTGTCATTATAGTAGTGTGGCTGAGAGTGATGTTAATTATTGATTTTCCAGTGAACTTTAAAACCTGGAATTTTTCACTATTTTAAGGTGGACAAAATTCAAGAAATTGTTACTAGCAGAAATTCGGTTTTAGCACTCTGATGAAAACTAGCAAGTTGAAGAAGGTAGGTAATTGTTAAAGATAAATCCTAGATATCAAGTTTTTATCTAGCAATTTAAGTAGTTACTTGTTTACTTGAGAGGAGGAAAGATTAAATTTTTTTGTCCTATTTCACCTTTATAGAGGTGTAATTGACATATAAAACTGTAAGATATTTAAGGTGTACATTGTGGTGATTTGATATACATTTACATTGTGAAAGAATCCCCACATCTGGTTAATTAACACAGCTATCACTTCACATATTTATCTTTTGTGGGGGGCAGTTGGTGAAAGATTAAATTTCATTTCTTTTAGTGACTTTGGGCTGGATAGGTGTGGTATAGTAAAAAAAAACAATCTTGGAACTGATTTCATCATTAGAGTTATGTAAAGTTATCCTTAACTGAACAGAGTAAGTCAATCTTTAATAAAAGCCGTTCCAAGTTGATATATTATGTACTTTTCTTTTTAAAATTTATTTATTTACTTTTATTTTTGGCTGCGTTGGGTCTTCGTTACTGTGCACGGGCTTTTTCTCTAGTTGGGGTGAGCAGGGGCTACTCTTTGTTGCAGTGCGCGGGCTTCTCATTGTGGTGGCTTCTCTTGTTGCGGAGCATGGGCTCCAGGTGTGTGGGCTTCAGTAGTTGCGGCGCACAGGCTTAGTTGCTCTGCGGCATGTGGGATCTTCCCCAGACCAGGGCTCGAACCTATGTCCCTTACACTGGCAGGCAGATTCTCAACCACTGCACCACCAGGGAAGTCCTATTATGTAGTTTTCTGTTTTATTTTTCTTATTTCATTTTTCAACTGTTCCCCCACCCCAAAAGTGTTTGTATATACTTTTATTTTTTGCCAGATGACAGAAAGGTTAGTTTTTTTTTTAAGGTTTCATTTTAAAGAATATATTTTTAAGTAATAGCTATAGGAAATAATATTTTACATTCTGATATAAACTCCATTAATAGAGCTTCTCAGTATGTCTTAGAAACATTTTTTCTGCTTCCAAAGAAATAATGTTTTACTGTGAAATAAAACAGTATTAAAAAACACAGTAGGGGACTTCCCTGGTGGTCCAGTGGTTAAGAATCCACCTTCCAACACAGGGGATGCAGGTTCAATCCCTGGTTGGGCAACTAAGCCCACACGCCGCAACTAGAGATCCCACGGGCCACAACTAGAGAGAAGCCCATGCGCCACAATAAAAGATACCATGTGCTGGGCTTCCCTGGTGGCGCAGTGGTTGAGAGTCCGCCTGCCGATGCAGGGGACACGGGTTCGTGCCCCGGTCTGGGAGGATCCCACATGCCGCGGAGCGGCTGGGCCCGTGAGCCATGGCTGCTGAGCCTGCGCGTCCGGAGCCTGTGCTCCGCAACGGGAGAGGCCACAACAGTGAGAGGCCTGCGTACCGCCAAAAAAAAAAAAAAGATACCGTGTGCTGCAACTAAGACCCAATGCAGCCAAATAAATAAATAAATATTAAAAAAATAAAACTACGCAATAGCTTCATTTTTTGCTTCCTGGAATAATTTTACATTACATGTATTGAGTTAGACTTTCTATCTCAGTTTCTATAATTACATTATTTTAAACATTCTAATGTTTAGAATTAAAGTTTTTCTAATGTTTTTTCCTTCAAGAGTAGCTAGATATTTTCTGTCCTTGTAATGGTAATCCTTTTTCTGTCTGCATTGCGAGGCTTGTCGGATCTCAGTTTCCTGACCAGGGATTGAACCTGGGCCCCAGCAGTGAAAGTGCCGAGTCCTAACCACTGGACCGCCGGGGAATTCCCACTTTTTTGACATTTAATGGAAAGAGTTGAAAGAAGAATATTTTTGAAAAGGGCCAGAGAATCTTTTTTCCCAATTTTTCCAAAATGAAAAAGAATTTTTTTTAAAGGAAATTCACTAAAACATATGTAAACAGACTTAGAGAACGAACTTATGGTTACCAGGGAGGAAGAGTAGAGGGGAGGGATAGACTTGGAGTTCGGGATTGACATGTACACACTGGTATATTTAAAATAGATAACCAACAAGGACCTACTGTACAGCAAAGGGAACGCTGCTCAGTGTTCTGTAATAACCTAAATAGGAATAGAATTTGAAAAAGAATAGCTACATGTATATGTATAACTGAATCATTTTGTTGTACACCTGAAACTAACACAACATTGTTAATCAGTGGTGCTCCAATATAAGATAAAATTTTTTAAATGTAAACAATAAAAAGGTGTATAGAATGAAAAGTGATAGTTCCTAATTACAGTCCCCCTTTTTAGAGAAGAGTTAACAGTTTGGTATTTACTCTTCTTTAATATCTTTGTACATCAAAACTTTTTTTGTATATCCACCTAAGCAATGTTTATAGCATCAGTATTATTAGGATATGCCATAATTATTTTACCAGTCTCCTCTTGATGGATATTTAGGTTGTTTCTACCTGTTATTCACAATAACTATAATGAATGTCTTGTTTGAATCTTTGTGTCCACTTATTTCCATAGGGTAAATTTCTAGAAATGGAACTTTTGGATCGCATGGGTATAACAAGTTTTTACTTTTGCCATATGTGGCAAGAATGCTGTCCTGAAGTGGTAATACTCTCTTCTTGACAGTGCTTTTATTAATTTCTGATCAGCTTCTTTTGATAAGCATGCATCTATTGTTATGAGAAGTTGTTCATAGGAAGTCAAAACTTGAAATGCAAGGAATTTAAAAAATGCATTTATTTTGATAAAAGAAGCTGCACTATTAATCTCACTATTATTTTCAGATTTATTATGTTAAATGTAGGCAGTTCAGTTTCAATTTTAATGTTATGAACACTTTAGTTTGTCCGTTGGTATTTTGCATTGGGATTTCAAGGGAAATTAATCATTAGAGATTATGTACATTTTCACCTGTTTTCTTAATTATCAAATGACCTTATCTGACTATATATATGTATAATCTCATATTTGTAACAGTCATACATATGAATTGCTGATACCTTTGTAATTTTGTTCCTGCCTTATGAAAGCTAGCTATTTTGAAATGTATTTTTGAAAATTTATGTGCAGAACTAATTTGTCAGGCTTTTCAGTTTTAAAGAGATTTTGATGGATTGAAGGTTATGTAAGTTTTATAAGTCTGTATTATGAAAGCAGATACAAGTGTTTGTGCTGTAACTGCATGAGCATATTTGTTTTCTTTTCATAGGTATGCATTCCTCAGCAGCAACTGAGCTGTTTGTTACTGGACCTTTGCCAACCACTGGAGCACTTCCACCCTCTGCCCTCCCTGCTTATCAGCATCCCACCACCTTCAGCAATAGAAACTTTGCCACCACCTCACCTTTGGTGCTTCAGGATTCAACTTTTAACACTACATCCAATGGAATTTTAAATCCTCATGATCCTTTGCTGCAAATCAAGACTTCCCAGGGAACTGTTCCAACCGCTTTGGCATTTGAGCGCCTGGGCAGTTCTGCGATAAGTAACAGCATACCACCTCAGTCTTCAACATACCGCTCAGCTCAAGAGTCTGCACCCCATCTTTTACAACCTCAATTTAGTTTGTTGCCTTCAGCACTTGGAGGAGCCCAGCAAACTCCTCAAGCCTACGGTTCAACTCTCTTTACTAGTTCTACTGCTTCCATTGAAAGAGCTCTTCTTCGAGAATGTAGTGTTATTAAACACCATCAGCGGCCTTCAGGTACTCAGTCTATTCAGGCACAACTGACTGGTTCACAGCATTCCTTACACAGTTATCTATCAAATGCAAGTGTGGTTAATTTTCAGGAAACAAGCAGGCAGTCATCTTTATCCTGTAACCCAATTGGAGATTCTACTCAGGTGAGCAATGGAGGATTGCAACAGAAGACATCCCAGGTCTCAGTGGAACTTGCTCAGTCCTATTCATCTGCAATTCCATCATCAGGGTATCCTCCTTCTACTACAAAAGTAAAAAGCTGTTCTACAAAACAACCACTAACATCAGCCAAGTCCCCCAAACCTCAAAGTATAATTCCTCCTGTGCAAACACTAAGCTATTCCAAACCTTTACATAACCAGAGTTCTGTCATATCAGGCCAAGCACAAATTTATTCTACAGCGCAGCTACCAAGCCTTTTATCAGTTAGTCAGTCTCAAAATTATGGTTTAGTACAGCCACATAATGTGCCATCTATTGTTCATTCACATGTTTATAGGTCCAGCAAAGTTGAGAAGTTGCCATCTTTATATAAAACATTGACTTTTTCTGGGTCATCTCAGACTATAACTTCTGAAAATCCAACACTTAATTATTCTTCTGATCAGCAAGAGGTATTATCGTCAGTTACAAATGAGAATTACCCTGCTCAAACAAGAGATCTGTCTTCAGTTAGCCAGTCTCAGAGCTACTCATCTGGTCACTCTCAGGGTTTATCACCAGTTAGTCAGACACAGGTTAGCTACTCATCTCAGTCACAAGTTTTGTCAGTTGTTAGTCCTTCAGAAAGCTATGCTTCAGGGCAGTCCCTAACATTAACAGCCCCTTCTCTTTCTTATTCTTCTGCCTCTCGGGCTCAGAATATGCCAGATTCTAGCCCAACTCAGAATTATATTTCTATGCATTCTTCCCAAAATGCTCAGACTCAAGGGTCATCATCTCCCCAGTCCCAAAAGTTTTTGCCTGTTGTCCAGTCATCATCTTTTGCGTCCTCTACTCATTGTCAGACATTACAGAATAACATACCTTCCCCTGATCCAAAGTCTTACGCTGAAAGAAAACTTGACTCAAATGTGTATACATCTTCAAAGCAAGGGGATGATTTTCCAATGCAAGAGTTACAGGTATTACAGCCGCAAGTATCTCTTGAGTCATCAACCCAAAGGCTATCTGATGGGGAAATTAATGTTCCAGAGTCAGCTTATAAGGTGTCAAAGACAGATGACAGATATTCCCAGAGCATAATCAGAAGTAATTCCCATCTTGAAGATCAAGTTGTTGGGATTGTTCTACAGGAGTCAAAAAAAGAAGAAAACATAGTTGGTTCAGTGGCACAGCTTAACCAACAAGTTGGCCAAGTCAATAATGCAGCAACCCTTGATATAAAGAAGACAACTAATTTAATGCAAACTCCACAAATAAGGTTGAATACTAAAGACCTAAACCAGCAGCATTCTCTTATACAGAAGGTACATGAAGCCAAGGTCCAGGAGCAGCATGATCAAATAATTAATGCCTCATCTCAGATTCAAATTCCAAATAATGCTTTAGGGCATGGCCATCAGGCATCTCTTCCTAATACACAGGTCCTTTTAGATTCTGCCTGTGATTTACAAATTCTTCAGCAGTCAATACTACAGGCCAGTTTAGGACAAGTAAAGGCATCTCTACAAGTACAGCGTGTTCAAAGTCCTCAACAAATAGTACATCCTTTCCTTCAAATGGATGGTCATATTATTCAGAGCAATGGCGATCATTCTCAGCAGCAACTCCATCCTCAAAATTCTGAAATTATGAAAATGGACCTCTCTGAGTCTTCAAAACCATTACAACAACATCTAACAACAAAGGGCCATTTTAGTGAAACAAATCAACATGATTCAAAGAATCATTTTGTTTCTCTTGGATCAATATGTTTCCCAGAGGCAATGCTCCTCAGTGATGAAAGAAATATTTTATCAAATGTAGATGATATCTTAGCAGCTACAGCAGCAGCTTGTGGGGTCACACCTTCTGATTTTTCCAAGTCAACTTCAAATGAAACCATTCCTGCTGTTGAAGATGGTGATTCTAAATCTCATTTTCAGCAATCATTAGATGTCGGGCATGTGACGTCAGATTTTAACTCCATAGCAGCTACAGTAGGAAAGCCACCGAATATAAATGATATTTCCTTAAATGGAAATCAAGTTACTGTAAACCTTTCACCAGTACCTACTCTTCAGTCAAAGATGACTCTTGATCAACAGCACATTGAAACACCTGGTCAAACTAAAGCTTCTAAAGTAACTTCACCAGTGGTTGGGCCAGGTCATGAAGTCCAGGAGCAAAGTTCTGGCCCATTCAAGAAACAGTCTGCTACCAATCATGAACCTGAAGAAGATAGCGAAGTACCTGTTGATAGTACATTAAATAATAACAGAAATCAAGAGTTTGTTTCTAGTAGTAGAAGTATAAGTGGAGAGAGTGCTACATCGGAGAGTGAATTCGCTTTAGGGGGTGATGACAGTGGCGTGTCAATGAACCCGACTAGGAGTACACTTGCACTGTTGGCCATGGCCCAACCTGGGGAGCCAATCAGCGTCAAGATTGAAGAGGAAAACCAAGATTTAATGCATTTTAACCTTCAGAAGAAGAAAACTAAAGGAAAAGGGCAAACTAAAGAGGAAGACAACAGTAATCAAAAACAGCTGAAAAGACCCGCCCAAGGCAAACGCCAGAATCCAAGGGGAACAGATATATATTTGCCGTATACTCCCCCTTCCTCGGAAAGCTGCCATGATGGTTATCAGCATCAAGAAAAAATGAGACAGAAGATCAAAGAAGTAGAGGAAAAACAGCCAGAAGTCAAAACCGGATTCATTGCCTCTTTCTTAGATTTTCTGAAATCTGGGCCCAAGCAGCAGTTTTCCACTCTTGCTGTACGAATGCCTAACAGGACTAGACGACCAGGAACCCAGACCGTTCGTACATTTTGTCCCCCACCACTTCCAAAGACTGCATGTGCAACACCCACACCTTTAGTGTCTGAAACTGGGGGTAACAGTCCGTCAGAAAAGGCTGATAACGAACTTAAAAACTCGGAACATTTATCTTCACTTTCTTCTGATGAAGATGATCCTGGAGTATGCAGTCGTGATATTTATAAAAGCACCTCCACTACCTTAAATACTTCGGATGCCACTTCTGATAAAAAGAAAAAAACAGGTAAAGTTTTAAAATTTAGATTCATAATTATGGCTTTCCACTTTAATTTTTCTGGCTCTATACCAAGTTTTATGCTTTCTTAGCTTGAAGCAGGTCTGCATTTTTCAGGACAAAATGCATAGGTAGGTATCTCCTTATTAAATAAGGAGACTTATTTTTTTAAATGTTCCTTGCCTATAGGAAAGTTCTGGGTTTTAGGCTGAGTAGTTCTGGTTTTTCTCAGCTTTTTACCACATGCAGCATCATTTACATAGTGCACTATCCAGACTTTTCTAACCTGAGACATCTTGAAGTGGCTCATGGATATGAGGCATTGTATTGAGGGCCATGTTGTTATATAAACTGGCATATTTTCTTGGTATGCTAATTTTGCCTAAAGATTAACACTTTACTATTAAGTATGGTTATTTTGTGTGCAGCATGCAGATTAATATAATTAAGTTAAAACTTTAAAAATTTTGTGCTGGGGCTTCCCTGGTGGCACAGTGGTTGAGAGTCCGCCTGCCGATGCAGGGGACACGGGTTCGTGCCCAAAAGTATATGCCCAAATCCTTGGGTGTGTGTTTCACTTTATTCTGTAGTTAAGGGAACATTTCGAGGAACTGTTTTGAGAAGCACTGCCTTATGTAAATGATTGACAAGTAGTATAAAAGTTACTATTTTAAAGAGCATACTCAGCTTCCCTGGTGGTGCAGTGGTTAGGAATCCGCCTACCAATGCAGGAGACACGAGTTCGAGCCCTGGTCCGGGAGGACCCCACATGCCGCAGAGTAACTGGGCTCGTGTGCTACAACTACTGAGCCTGCGCTCTAGAGTCCACGAGCCACAACTACTGAGCCTGCGAGCAACAACTACTGAAGCCCGCGCACCTAGAGCCCGTGCTTCACAACAAGAGAAGCCACCACAATGAAAAGCCTGCACACTGCAACACAGAGTAGCCCCCAGTCGCCACAACTAGAGAAAACCCGCGCACAGCAACAAAGGCCCAACAGCCAAAAATAAATAAAAATAAAATAAATAAATTTGGGAAAAAAAAACTTTAAAAAAAAATCATGCTAAGGAAAAACATACTTATAACAATAAAATAGCTGCCACCTCTGTGCCAGGAACTATTAGCAATGCTGTAAGATGTGCTTTGTTATCTCCAATATACAGATGATATAACAGACTAAATGAATTTTCCAGGTCCATACAGTCAGTAAATGGAAGAGCTGAAATCCAAACTCAGGTTTATCTGGTTCTAGAATCTGTATTCCTGCCTTCCTCCTTTTTTTTTTTTTTTTTTTTTTTAAATAATTAATTGTTTGGCTGCGTTGGGTCTTTGTTGCTGCATGCGGGCTTTTCTCTAGTTGCAGTGAGCGGGGGCTACCCTTCGTTGCGCTGCACGGGCTTCTCATTGCAGTGGCTTGTCTTTGTTGCGGAGCACACCTGTGCAGGCTTCAGTAGTTGTGGCACGTGGCCTCAGTAGTTGTGGCTCGCAGGCTCAGTAGTTCTGGTGCACGGGCTTAGTCGCTCCATGGCATGTGGGATCTTCCTAGACCAGGACTTGAACCCGTGTTCCCTGCATTGGCAGGAGGATTCTTAACCACTGCACCACCAGGGAAGCCCCTGCCTACCTCTTTTGTATGAATAGAGTGGTGCTTTATGAGTAAAACCTTGTTTTGTGATGTACTTTTCAGCTTCTCTCCAGATTTGAGACTACCTTTTTAACTACTAGAGTAATATGAAACAGCTGGTATCCCAAATACTCTATCAGCATAAATTTCTGCTAAAACATTTGCAAAGAATTCTCATTTCGTTATACAAGGAAATTAGCATAATGGAAAATCATTGTTAGAGTCAAAACATTAGAGATGTGGCTAATCCTAGTAAGGTTTTACACTCTATTCCCCCAATTCAGAGTTCTTTGCAATTACTGTTATATTCCCTCCTATGTTCCTAGAGCAAACATTTTATAATCTCTGTTATAAAACATGAATCTAGAACTAGTTTCTTCCAGACAACAGTTATTATCTCATTTTTAGTTAAAAATCACCACCATCAACCTGATCCTTACAAATAGGTCTTTGAAGTTCTCCCTTTACCATCCCCATTGCCTCCTCATCTGTGAGAACTCATCATCTCTTGCTTGGACTATTGCAACAGACTTCTCATTAGAATCCTTCCCATCAGTCTCTACACCAGTCCGTCCTCCGCATTGTCATCATACTTTATAAAAAAGGAAAACCAATTGTTACTTCTCTGCTTTGAAATGCTTCTTGTTGCTCCATGGGAAAAAATTATAATGTGTAAAAATTCTCCCTTTCCATGTTTCACTCTTGCTCCACCCTTTCCACTTTCCCTCTTCTGTGACAACTGAATTTCTCATTGTTCCTTGGACCTGTGAGCCCCTGTCACAATTGTGCTCCTTTTGGGCAGGTTTTTTTCTACCTAGGCCTTCCTCTTGATTTTTTAGCCCAGCGGACACTTAGTTATCTTTGAAGACCATCTTCAAAGTCACTTTGTGGAAGTTACTCCTGGCAGAATTAGTGCTCATATCCTCTAAATTCCCACAGCCCTTAAATATTTCTGAAGGGCAGAAGTTTTAAATTGCAGCAAGGTCTAGTTTATCCAATTTTCCTTTTATGATTTGCGCTTTTTGTATCCTAAGAAATCTTCGCCTAGCCCATAGTCACAAAAATTTTCTCCTGTTTTCTTCTAGGAATTTTAGAATTTTGCATTTTACATTTAAGTCTAGGGTCCCTTTTGATTTTTTTTTTTTTTTTTTGGTATAAGATATGTGGTATGGGTTGAAGTTAATTTTTTTGCACATAGAAGTCCAGCTTTTCCAACACATTTGTTGAAAAGACAGTCCTTTCTCCACTGAGTGCTTTTTGCACCTTTGTCAAAAATTAATTGTGTGAGTTCATATTTGTGTGAATCTATTTCTGGACTCTCAATTCTGTCACATTGATCTATGTGTTTATGCTTTCACCAGTACCACACTGTCTTAATTGCTATAGCTTTACAGTAAATCTTGAATGAAATAAGGCAGTGTGAGTCTTCCAAATTTGTTCTTTTTCAAAATTGTTTTGCCTATTCTAGTTCCTTTCCATTTGCATTTAAATGTTCAAGTCAGCTGTTGGTATCTACAAAAAAATCCTTCTGGGATTTTGATTTCCTTGAATCTGTGGCAATTTGAGGAACACTAAACTGTTAACAATTGAGCCTTAATTCATGCACACATTTGATTTCTCTCACTAGTCTTGTGTAGTCTTTGGCATATAGATCCTGCTTTGTTAGATTTATTCCTAAGTTTTTTGGGGTGCTATTTATTGTAAGTGACACTTTCTAAAATTTTCAGATTCCAATTATGCATTAGTAGATTATAAAAATAGTTATTTTTTATACGTTGATCTTAAATCCGCACATTTATTTATTTATAATAAATCTGCACATTTATTATAAAATAAAATCTGATTTATTTTAAGACTTTTTTAATGGGAATTCCCTGGTGGTCTAGTGGTTGGGACTCCACAATTCCACTGCAGGGGGCACAGTTTTGATCCCTGGTTGGGAAACTAGGATCCCGTAAGCCATGTGGCACGGCCAAAAAAAAAAATGGTTTTTAAAAATTAGATTCCATAGGATTTTCTATGTAGAAAATGATGTCATCTGCAAATAAGGATAGTTTTATTTCTTCTTTTCCAGTCTAATGCTTTTTCATACCTGTCTTAATATACAGGACTTCCTATACAATGTTTAATAAGAGTGCTGAGTGTGGACATCCTGAACATGTTCTTGATCTTTGGGAGAAAGAAATCAGTCTTTCACCATTAACTATGATGTTCACTGTAGGTTTTTGTAGATGCCTTTTTTTATTGCATTAAAGAAGTTCCTTATATTTTATAGTTTGCCAACAGTTTTTATAATGAACGGAGGTTGAATTTTGTCAAATGCCTTTTCTTCATCTATTTAAATGATCATGTAGTTTTCTTCTGTAGTCTGTCAGTATGGTGAATTACATTGATTGATTGTTAAATATATCTGTGGCCTTGCATTCTCAGGATAAACTCCACTGACTGATATATTATCTCATTTATACATTGATGGATTCAGTTTTCTAATTTTTTTGTATCTGTGTTCACAATGAATATTAGTCTGTAGTATTCTTTTTGCAATGCCTTTGTCTGGTTTTGGTATCTGGTTATTGCTGACCTCATAAGTGAGTTGGGGAGTATTCCCTTCTTCTCTATTTTCTGCAAGAGATTGGGTAGTATTGTTTCTTCCCCAAATGTTTGGTTGAATTTGCTAGTGAAACCATCTGGACCTGGAGTTTTCTATGAATTAAATTTCTCTGACAGAACTATTCAACTAGTCTGTTTCTTCTTGACTGTGTTTTGTATCTTTGAAGGAATTGGTCCATTTCATTAAGTTGTCAAATTTATGAATATAGAGTTGTTAGTAGCATTTCCTCATTATCTTTTTAATTTCTGTAGGTCTTGTAGTGATTCCCGCTCTTACAGTCTTTTTTTAAAAAATAAAATATGGCCTATTTTTTTAAAAAAATTATTTATTTTTGGCTGCACTGGGTCTTTGTTGGTGCACATGGGCTTTCTCTAGTTGCAGCGAGTTGGGGGCTACTCTTCACTGCGGTGCGTGGGCTTCTCATTGCAGTGGCTTCTTGTGCTATGGAGCACAGGCTCTAGGTATGCGGGCTTCGGTAGTTGTGGCACGCAGGCTCAGTAGTTGTAGCACATGGGTCCCACTCTTACAGTCTTGATGTTGGTCATTTGTGTCTTCTCTCTTCATCTTCGTTAGTCTGGATAGAAGTTTTATTAATTTTATTGATCTCTTCAGAAGACCAGCTTTTAGTTTCATCGATTTTTCTCCTTTGTTGACAATTTCACTGATTTCTGCTATTTTCATTAATTCCTTTTTCTGTTTGATTTTGGTTTATTATGTGCTAGTATTTTTTTTTTCTAGTTTCATATGGTAGAAGCCTAAATTGCTGATTTCAGACCTCTATTCTTTTCTGCTTTAAGCATTTAATGTTACAAACTTCTCTCTAAGCCCTGCTTTAGCTATATCCCACAGATTTTATTTTTATTATTTGTTTTTATTTTCTTTTCTTCTAAAAGTTTTAAAAATTCCATTTGGTGCTTTCTTTTTGATCTATGAGTTATTTAGAATCATATTTTAAGATATTCAAATATTTGGGAATTTTCCAGACATCTGTCCTTTATTGATTTCTACTTTGTGTAATTTCAATTCTTTTAAATTTTTAAGGTTAGCTTTATAGCCCAGAATATGGTTGATCTTGATAAATGTTCCAGTGCACTTTAAAAGAATGTGTATTCTGCTGTTGTGTGGATTGTTGTATAAATGTCAATTAGATCAAGTTGGTTGTTAGTGCTGTTCAGATTCTTCTCCTTGCTGGTTATCTGTTTACTTGTTCTGTCAATTACTGCGAGAGGATTTCCAAAGCTTCCAAGTATGCTTGTAGATTTGTCTGTTTTGCTTTTTATTTCTATCTGTTATTGCTTTGTGTGTTTTGACCTCTGTTTTTAGATATGTACACAGTTAGGATTGTTAAGTCTTAGCGAATTGACCCTTTTATCAGTATATAATATCCTTCTTTTTCCTTGGTAATAATCTTTATTCTGAAGTCTACTTTGTCTGTTATCAATGTAGCCACTCCAGGTTTCTTTTGATGAATTGCATGTATATCTTTTTCCATCCTTTACCTTTAACCTATCTGTGACGTTATATTTAATGTGGGTATTTTGTAGACAGTATATAGTTCAGTTTTGTCTTTTTTAAAAAAACTCTAATCTCATAATCTCTCTTTCAGCTAGAATGTTTAGACCATTTACATTTAATGTAATTATTGATACAGTTCAATCTTCCATTTTATCGTTTTCTGTTTCCCCCCTTTTTTGTTCCTGTCTCCTCTTTCCTATCTTTAAAAAAAAAATTATTTGAACTTTTTTACTATTTTATTTTTAAATTTATCTCTTTTTTTTTTGGCTGTATCCTTTTGTATTATGTTTTTAGTTGACATAGTGATTACAATCCACTTAGTTAATATTTTTGCTACTTAAAATGTAAAAACCTGAATACCATAGAGATCTCTTTACCCTTTGCCTTTATGTTATATATATTTGTCCTATATATTACCTCTACATATATTGAAAACCCTGATAGAGAAGTAATTTTTGCTTTCAACAGTCATATATATTCTAAATAACTTAACAGGAGCAGAATAGTCTATTGTATTTACCCAGATATTTATAATTGCTGTTGCACTTCCTTTATTCCTGATGTTCCAGGTTTCCCTCTGGTATCATTTCCTTTCAACACAAAGAAGTTTTCCATTTTTAAGACTTTTTCTTTGATTTTCAGGATTGTAATTATTTGTCTGGATAAGGTTTATCCTGTTTGGAGTTCATTGAGCTTTTTGAATCTATAAAATGTATCTCTTTTTCCAAATTAGAGAAGTTTGGGGACGTTATTTTTTTCTGCACCAATCTCTCTCCTATGGGACTCCAATGACATAAATGTAAAATATTTTTATATTGTTACTCAGGTTCCTGAGGTTCTGTTTCTTTCTTTTTCAATCTTTTTTCCCCCTCTGTTCTTCAGATTGTATAATTTCTATTGGTCTGTCTTCAAGTTCATTGACTTTTTTGCCTTCTCAATTCTGCTACTGAGCCTATCCAGTGAATTTTTTATTTCAGATATTTTTTTCAATTCTAAAATTTACATTTGGTTCTTTTTTCTAGTTCCAATGTCTCTGCTGAGAACTTACATATTTCCATTCATTTCAAAAGTATGTTCACCTTACCCCAGGGAGCCATGATTATGATAGCTGCCTTCAAGTCTTTGATAATTTTAACATCTGAGTCACCTTAGAGTGGCATCTGCCACTTATCTTTTCTCTTTGAAGATTGGTCACATTTTCCTCATTCTTAATATATTGAGCAGTCTTGGATTATATCCTGGACATTTTGAGTACAATACTGTAAGACTCTGGGTTCTATTAAAATCCTCTGCAGAATGTTGATTTGTTTTGTTTTAGCAGGCAGTCAGACCATAAGTTCTGTCTCATCTTTGAGTGATGGTCTGAAGTTAGTTCAGTTTTCAAAGCCTTTGCTCTGGTGCTTTGGATCTGTCAGAGCAGTTAGTCTGGAACTTGGGTGGATGGTAGACTGTTATAGTTTAGATCTCAAAGACTTTGCTATACTACTTTGGGTATATTCTGCATATGTGCAGTTTAGGCATGAAACTAAGATTTGTGTAGGTTCATGCACAGAATTAGAGAATACCACTCTCCAGTTCTCTCTTCCCTGGGAATTTCCCTACATGCCCAGCTCTCAGGGTTCCCTTTCCCAGACATTTGGCTAGAAAGCTGGAATTTTCCTTGGATTTTTTTTTAGCTGCTTATGCTTTAACACAATTCTGTACAACTAGGACTGCCCTTGGGGCAGCACACTGAGAGAAGAGAAGAAAGGACAGGGAATCCTCCTACATGTTTTTCCCCAACTTTATTGAGATATAATTGACATACAACATTTTCTACTCTCTTCATGCCATAGGAGCCCATGCCCCATCCAGGTGCCTGTGGTACGCCAAAAAGACAGGTCTTCTGTTCGGGTTTAAGATGTCAGGTTTACTGCCTTTGCGTTGCAGCTCTGTGACTTGGGTTGCCCTTGGGGCAGGGCTGGGAGAGAGAGAGAGAAGAAAAAAGAAATGACAGTGGCCCCCCACATTCTTACTTTGCATGGGGCTCCTTTCCCCACTCCTCTGTCCAGAAAGACAGATTTTCTTGGAGTTTTTGTTGTCTGTGTCCTGTGTAGTTCTGCATAAGGGCCACCCTCTAGTTAATGCTAAGTGATAAGAGAGGAAGGAAAGTGAGGAAACATCTCTACATAAAGATTATTTCAGTTTGGGCTTCCCTCCCCAGTCTGCCTGCAGTTACTAACTTTGCAGAGTCTTCAGGTAGTTGCATTTTATGTTTTGTACAGAGTTTTTATTTGTAATAAGTAGGTCTAGTGGACTTAACTTCATCTTGGTTGGCACCAGAAGCTTTTCATGAATTTTTAAAAATTTGTCTTACAGGTTACAGTAGTTATTTCTGATGCTCAAACTGTCCTGTAATGGGCCGGTAGGAGCCCCTTCAATGTTTTGAGATTTTGATTGTGATTACATTGAATTCATAAATTAATTTTAAGGGAGAATTGTTATCTTTACAATATTGTCTTCTCATCCACTTATGGAATGTAGTGTTTTTCTACTTATTCAGATCTTATTTTATGTCTTTTAATATCTTATCAATTTTTTCCACATAGATATTCTATATTATAGTATCTAAAAAATACTAGTTTTACTAGTATTTTAAATATAATTTTCTCCATAGTGTTCTCTCATTGGTTACTGATAATATACGGCAATGATTGATTTCTGTGTCTCCATCATGTGTTTGGCATTTTTGTTGAATTTCTATTTTAACAGTTTTTCCACCTGATGCTTTTGCACTCTTAAGTAGATGATTATATATTCTAAAAATAATGGTAATTTATCTGTTTCTTTTTTTTTTTTTTTTGGTAACTTATCTTATTGGCTCAGGCCTCTGTTGTTTAATAGTAGCAATGATAGCAAGCATCCTGGCCTCCTTCTTGATATTTAGTAAAATATGTAGTGTTTGACTATGAAATATATTTGTCAGTTTCTAGTATACCATACTCTTTAAGAAGATATCCTTATGTTTTGAAGTTCTGAAGATTATTTTAAAATTAACAAAGAGCATTGAATTTTGTCAGATGCCTTTTTGAGCTGGTTCTGGTAAATCTGCTTTCTTTTACCCCCACATTCATCTATTACTTGATTTCTTAATGCTAAACCTCTTTTTAATTTTTATTTTATTTTATTTTATTTTATTTTATTTTTTTTTGTGGTACGTGGGCCTCTCACTGTTGTGGCCTCTCCTGTTGCGGAGCACAGGCTCCGGACACACAGGCTCCGGACACACAGGCTCAGCGGCCATGGCTCATGGGCCCAGCCGCTCCGCGGCATGTGGGATCTTCCCCGGACCGGGGCACGAACCCGTGTCCCCTGCATTGGCAGGCGGGCTCTCAACCACTGCGCCACCAGGGAAGCCCTAAACCTCTTTTTAAAAATTTCTACCATGAACTCTGCTTGGTCATGATGAATTGCTTTAGTCCACTGTAAGATTTAAGTTGCTAGTATTTTATTTGGGATTTTTACACCTAGATTCATAAATGAAGTGAATGTATCGTATTTTTTGTCTTAATCTTGTTCATTTTTGTATTCAGGAATATGCTGACCTTACAAATTGAATTAGGAAAGTTTTTATATTTGTTTAAATTTTAAAAAGCTTATTATATATAATTGAGATTTCTAAGAATATATCTGGAACTCTCTAGTTTTTTCCTGATAGTTTGATCTATCTGGGCCAATTCAAGAATGGCATATTTTCTAGTAAAATCATCTCTTTCATTTAGATTTTAAAATTTGTTGTTATAAAGTTGTACATACTATTACCTTATAAGTTTGTAGTCTCCTCTGTTTCTGTAGGTATGTTCTTTCTTGTTCCAGCTGATTATTTGAATCTTTTTCCTTATCAATCTATGGAAGACTTGCCTATTTAATTGTTCTTTTCAAAGAACCAATGTACTTTTTTTTTTTTAATCATCATTTTTTACTCACTTTTTCTTAATTTCTGCTTTTATCAGTTCTTTTTCCCTATCTTCCCTGGGTTGAATATTCTCTTTCTGGCTAGTTTGTTATTTCTTTGCTGTCTAATGAATGGCATTAAAGTTGTATGTTTCCTTTTTTTTTTTCACTACACTCTGGCTCTATTCCTCTGGTTTCAATTTTTAATGCTCTCACTGTCCTTTCTAAATGGTTTGTCGTTTCATTTGATTTCCTTTTAACCCAAGAGTTATTAAGAATAGTGGGGTCTTGCCTGTTTCCCAGTAGATTTTTGGTTTTTTGGTTGTTTTTGGTATTCCTTTAATCCTAACTTATGGCCCTGTTGTATTGTGGTCAAAGGAATATGAATTAAGTAATGTCTACATTTTGAAATTTGTGGAAATTTTGTTACTAGCTTGGTAAATGGTCAATTTTTATAAATATCCCATGAGTACCAAGTGCTAATAGGTTTTATTTGTAATATTGTTCAAGTCCTTTATATCTTTTTATTCTTTGTGTAATGTAATAAATGATATTAGGTTATTTAACAAAATGTATATGTACATGTTGCAAGTAAATGATAGGTCTGGAATTTGCCTTAAACTATCCCAGCAAATATAAAAGAGGTGACAGAAAGATAAATTTATCAAAATGTTTGTGGTTGTTACAGTTGGGTTATGGTATGTGAGGGTTTGTATAGTCTTACATATGTTTTAAATCTTTAATAAAAAGGTTTTTTAAAATCCTCCCTATCCTTATTTGTTTCTAGATTGCTTCATCTGTTGATTACTGAAAAGGGTGTGTTGAAGTATCCAACTATGTTTTATTGTTTTTCTAATACTGTGTAGTTGTTTTGAACCCATGTAATTGGGTGTTTGAAATTTTACTACAGTTAAATTTCCTTTTATCATAATAAAATCTCTTTTTCACATTTAATTTCCCATTTTGGTTTTTAATATTGCCATACTAATCTTATTGTTAGCATTTTTAGTATATTTTCCATATCTCTTCTTTCAGAATATTTTTTTCTTGTGAGATATAACTCAGATATAGAAATATGATACACATAAGAAAAACACACAGAAAATTCCCATAAATCTGAAAATGCAAATATTAGTTAAGACGTATTCCCTGACCACAATGCAGTAATTTCATAAAAAAATAGCAGAAAGGAAAAAAGAGACAAATAAAAGTAAGTTTTTCTTTGTAAAACTTCTAAATAACTTCTGCTAACTTCTAAATAACTCATGGCTTTAAAAGGAAACCAAAGCTGAAATGACAACTCACTTAGGACAGTGGAGCATCATATTTTGGAACCAAGGGGATGTGCCAGGAATGTGTGGGGCAAAGAAGAAAATTTATGGTGTTAAATGCTACTCATTAGAAAGCAAGAAAGTTCAAAAGTAAATTGAGTGTTAAAGTAAATCCAGCTCATAATCTGTAGAACTGTCTGAGTTGGATGGTAATCACCTCCTTGCTTTTCTTTTGTAAATTTTACCACCTGTGTATGTATCCCTGTACTTTTGTTTGGCCCATTTTAAAACTTCTTATAAAGAGCATCATACAGTATTGATAAGTTTTTCCTTCCGCTAATTTGGAAGCTATTCTTTTTATAAAATATTTCCTTAACTTTTTATTATGGAAATTTCAAACATAAAGTTACAAAGGTTGGTATAATTAAACCGATCTATGAATCACTCAGTTTCAGTAATCATCAATACATGGTCAGTCTTATTTCATTCTTATCTTTACCTACCCTCTCACCCCCTCCCCCCCCCGATGATTTTGATGAAATATTTCTGTTCTTTACCTGGACATAATAGGGATTACAATATGCATTTTCACTTTCTCAAAATCCATTAGTATCTTACTCTCCCGAATAACGTAAAGACTCTGAGCACTAAAACTCCATTTTACCCCCTCCTAACTTTAATGTTACCATGTATTTTAATATTTGCGTTTTTTTCTTTCTGGCCACGCCACGTGGCTTGTGGGATCTTAGTTCCCCAACCAGGAATCAAACCCTGTCTCCCGGCAGTAGAGGTGCGGAGTCCTAACCACTGGACCACCAGGGAATTCCCCCACGTATTTTAATTCTATCCTATTTTCTAATACTCAACAAGAAATAGTGTATTAAATAGTCAGTGTTTGCTTAGGTTTATTTATATATTTACCATATTGCCCTCCATTCTTTCTTGCACCTCACATCTCCTTGGGATGACAAGCTTATGACTAAAGCACGTCCCTTGCAGTTTCTTTTTCTGAGGGTCTGCTGGTGGCCGTACCTCTGTTTTTGTTCATAGATAGCTATGTGATTTGTTTTGCCATGTAACTTAGAGTGCATTTTCAAAATTCAGTGACATTGCTATAATAAAATCCCTTTTATTTCTTCATTCATCCATTATTTATAAGAACAATGTTTCCCAGTTCCTTTATCAATAAAAATGAAGGACAGAAATAAAATTGGTTGTAAAACCTATCTCAATAAGTAATATTCACCCATGAGTCCATAAACGAGTAAGTTTTAAATGCCACATCCACTCAAAAGAAGCATTCGTTTTACATTTACATTTGTTTTACATTAAGTTTGAAAAAATATTAATTTAGATCTACGGTATTATGTGTTATAAGTATTATAATGTTAGAAGTGTTTAATATATAGAGCCTTCTGGTCACAAGACATAAAAAATTGATTTCCATTTATATACATTTTTGAGGCAGAAAGTATGATGTATAGTTATAGTAGCATAAAAATATATTACATTAGGATAAAATTCTGTAATCTAATCTTGAATGATTAGATTATTTTCCCATTGTTATTGAGATATGATTGATGTACAAACTGTGTAAGTTCAAGATATACCGCACAGTGACTTGATAATTAGATTATTCATTTGTATTTCCTCAACAGGCCTCCCTTTGATTGGGAGGAGTCATATAAATGTATGAGGATAGTTTTAATTTGGGATACAGATCAGGTAGGCTGGCTGGTGACAGCTATTAGACCACCCCCCTCAGCCCCTCCTCCCCACTAATTAGCTAGAATAAGGGAGAGATGTACTCTAGTTGCCAAGCACTGTAGTTCACTCATTTCCCTTGCCTATCTGCTTTTCCATTTTCTTTTGTGTTTCATAGGTCTGGATTTGTGTTGGGCTCTGCTTTGATTCCCTCTCAACCCCTCCTGTAGGCAGATAGAGTTCACTTTCTTCAGGGAACAGTTTTTACATTTTGGCCTGTGATCAAGCCACCCCTGCTGCCTACAGCTCAACATAAGCAAGGGGATCACTGCCCTTCCTGTTTTATTTACTTATTATTGTATATGTTATTATTTTAGTTCATCAGCACTACTCAAAATTACTGCTGCAGTGCTGCATGTTCTTTATATTTGTTTCTCAGCCTGGAGCTTCTCTATCAGCTCTAGGCTTCAAAGTCCTTTTTTAACAGCTTTGTTAAATTATAATTCACATATCATAACATCCACCCATTTAAAGTGTACAATTCACTGGGTTTGTAGAGTTGTATAACCATGACCACAATCTAATTTTAGAATATTTTCATTATCCAAAAAGAAACCCATTATTAGTCAGTCTCCACACCCACGCTCACACCCAATGATAGGCAACCACTAATCTATCTTCACTATAGATTTGCCCTTTTTTGGACATTTCATGTAAAAGAAATCATACAATATTTGACCTTTTGTGACTAGCTTCTTTCATTTAATGTAATGTTTTCAGTGTTTATTCATGGTGTAGCATATATCAGTACTTCATTCCTTTTTATTCCCTAATAATGTGGATATACCACATTTTGTGTATCCATTCATCAGCTGATGGACATTTGGGTTTTTTCCACTTTTTGGCCATTAGGAATAATGCTGCTGTCAACATTCATATACAGGTATTTGTGTAGATTTATTTATTTATTTATTTAGAAAGTGGAATTTAGAAGTGGAATTCCTTGGTTATATGCTTAACATTTTGAGGAATGGCCGAACTATTTTCCATAGTGGCTGTACCATTTTACATTCTCTCCAGCAAGGTACAAGGGTTCTAGTTTCTCCTCACGCCTGCTAGCATGTTATTGCCTGTATTTTTTGTAGCCATCCTAATAGCTGTGAGATTGCAATTATCTACTGAAGTTGCATTGAGCTAATGACTTATAGTGTTGAATGGCCTTTCATGTGCTTATTGACAATTTTTATGTCTTCTTTGGACAAATAGGTCCTTGCTCACTTTTTTTTTTTTTTAATAAATTTTATTTATTTATTTAGGCTGTGTTGGGTCTTCGTTGCTGCATGCAGGCTATCTCTAGTTGCGGTGAGTGGGGGCTACTCTTCGTTGCGGTGCATGGCTTCTCATTGCGGTGGCTTCTCATTGTGGAGCACGGGCTCTAGGCCCACGGGCTTCAGTAGCTGTGGCACGTGGGCTCAGTAGTTTTGGCACACGGGCCCTAGAGCACAGGCTCAGTAGCTGTGGCGCACGGGCTTAGTTGCTCCGCAGCATGTGGGATCTTCCCGGACCAGGGTTCAAACTCGTGTCCCCTGCATTGGCAGGTGGGTTCTTAACCACTGCGCCACCAGGGAAGCCCTTGCTCACTTTTTAAATTGGGTTATTTGTCTTTTTTATCATTGAGGTGTAAGAGTTCTTTATATATCCTGGATACAAATCTCTAGCAAGTACATGATTTGTAAACAGTGTTTCCCATTCTGTAGGTTATCTTTCCACTTTTGTGATGGCATCAATTGCAGCACAAGTTTTAAATTTTGATGAAGTCCAGCTTATTTTTTTCTTTTGTTACATGTAGGGTCATGAAAATTTATACCTGTTTTTCTTCTAAGAGTTTCATGATTTTAACTTTCACATTTATGTCTATAATCCACTTTCAGTTAATTTTTGTATATGGTGTGAGGTAGACATCCAACTTTATTCTTCATTCCTTTCTAGTTGTCCCAGCACCATTTGTTAAAAAGCTTTTTCATTTTTCCCCCATTGAATGGTTTTGGCACCCTTGTTGAAAATCATTTCACCATAAATACAGAGTTTATTTCTGGACTTTAATTCTACTCTTTTGATCTATATGTCAATCCTTACGCCACCATCACACTGTCTTAATTACTAAAGCTTTGTGGTAAAGTTTTGAAATTTCTGAAATGTGAGTCTTCCAACTTTATTTGCAGGATTTCTTTTGGCTATTCTGGCTCTCTTGCATTTCCATATGAATTTTAGGAATAGTTTGTCAGCTTCTGCCAAAAATGCAGCTAGGATTTTTATAGGGATTATGCCGATTCTTTTTTTTTTTTTTTTTGGCTGCACCACACAGCGTATAGAATCTTAGTTCCCTGGCCAGGGATCAAACCCACACCCCCTACAGTGGGGGTGGAAGCGTGGAGTCTTAACCACTGGACCGACAGGGTAGTCCTTGATTCTTTTAATCAATTTGGGAGTTTGCCATCTTTACAATGTTGACATTTCCTATCCGTGAGCACAGGATGTTTCTCCACTTATTTAGACCTTTAATTCTTTCAACAATGTTTATAGGTCTCAGAATATAAACTTTGTACTTCTTTCATTAAATTTATTCCTAAATAGTTTCTTTTTGATGATATTATAAATGGAATTTTGTTCTAAATTTGTTTTTGGATGGCTCATTGAAAGCATTTCGAAATACAATTGATTTTTATATATTTATCTTATGCCCTGCAAACTTGCTAAATTTATTTATTCTAATAGTTTTTTAGTGGATTCCTTAGGATTTTCTGTATACAAGATCATTTCATCTGCAGATACAGTTTTATTTCTTCAGACATCCTTCTTAGGGGGAAGCATCTCATTTTTTACCGTTAAGTATGATGTTAACTGTGGGTTTTTTGTAGATGGCCTTTATCAGGTTGAAGAAGTTCCCTTCTATTTTTAGGTTCTTGAGTGTTTTTATCATGAAAGTGTTTAAATTCATGATACTGAATTTTGCCAAATGCTTTTTCTGTACCTATTCTGATGATCCTGTGGTTTTGTCCTTTATTATATTAATATGGTGATTGATTGATTTTCAGCTGTTAAAACCAAGCATGCATTCCTAGGATAAAAGCCACTTGGTTATGATGTATAATTCTTTTCAGTGTTGGTATATTTGCTCATATTTTGCTGAAGGTTTTTGTGTTTGTATTCATAAGGGATACTGGTCTGTAGTTTTTTCATGATATTTTTGTCTGGTTTAGGTATTGGAATAATACTGGCCTTGAATGAGTTGGGAAGTGTTTCCTCTTATTTCTTAGAGTTTATAATGGATTGGTATTAATTCTTACTTAACTGTTGATAGAACCCGTGTGTACCCATTTGGGTCTGTGCTTATCTTTGTGGGATGTTCTTAATTTCTTTTATTCCCTTGTTATTGGTCTCTTCAGATGTTCTCTTTCTCCTTGAGTTCTTTTGGTAGTTTGTGTCTTTCTAGGAATTTGTCCATTTCATCTAAGTTATTTGTTAGCATACAGTTTTTCATAACATTACTTTATAATCCTTTTTATTTCGGTAGCTTCTACTGGTATTTCAAAGTATTTGGGAGGTGCTGTTTTTGTTTTCCACGTCCAATCAGCTTTTCTTCTAGGAATTCACAGTTTCAGTTGGCTGACCCTTCCTTGTCTTGCATCACTTTTTTGTCTCTATTCTTTTAAAAATATTTTTGTGCTAAATACTTAAGTGGAAGTAGGGGTGAGTTTAGGTCGATGGAGGTTCTGTCTAATTGTCATCCAGATGTAATTCTCACCACTTTGGTTCTTGGAAGTTAACCATTCTTTAATTTCATTGTTTCAAACAATTTGATGGCAAAAATAATAAGGTCTTTCTTTGTAAACTGTTCAGATTTTACTCAAAGCAAGTAAATGTTTAATAATTTGTATTACTAATGTGCATTTGCTTGATCTAGTTTCAGAAGCCCTACAGGTGGCAACTACTAGTCCAACTGCCAATACTACTGGTACTGCTACTACTTCCTCCACCACTGTGGGCGCAGTTAAGCAAGAACCTCTCTACTCTACTTCATCTGCAGTAAATATCCTGGAAAATATAAACTCTGCAGAACCCCCAAAGTCCATCGAACATGATGGTCTTCCTTCAGACCAGTTTGCAAAAGGACAGGACACTGTTGCCATAGAAGGTTTTACAGATGAGGAGAACACAGAAAGTGGAGGAGAAGGCCAATACAGAGAGCGTGATGAATTTGTGGTAAAGATAGAAGACATAGAGACTTTTAAGGTGATGTGAATGTTCACAGGTATAAAGGTCATAGCTTAATGGGCGTGCCCTATGGTAGCCTTCATGATGACTTTTAATACCATGCATCTAGCCTGAATTGTGAAAAGTTATATTTTTATAATTCTGTTGTCATAATTGTTAAATAATGAAATCAAACTAGAGATGTCAGGTATTTTGAAAAGGAAAATAGCTTAAAATAATTTTAACTCATCTCTGAGTTTTGTGTATTTCTGACTGGTCAGTATATTGCATTTAGCTACTAGTAATTAGAGCAGTTTTGAAATGTTAATTTTTTTAAAAGCTTCCAAGTCATTTGTATTATTAGAAGTTTGGAGAAAATGGTTATTTATGTAACTTAAAAGTTTAAAGAAAATAACAGGAATACAATGTAAAAGTAGAATTAGACTTTTTTCAAATTGCAGAATGTTATAATTTCATATAAGAAATTTTTAGCAGTGTTTAAGAAAACTTATTTTGGGGTTTTTGTTTGCTTGCTTTTGATTTTATTTTTTAATTGGGGTGGAGAGAAATGGTATTAAAAATACAATGAAGAACATAATATTTAAATTATCCATATTCCTTCCATTCACAAGTAACTATTGTTAATATTTTAGCATATTTGTTTCTGGTCTTTTTGAATACATACATACTGTTATAAAATTGCATAAATAATGTATGACAATATCATTAGTGGAAAACTTTCCAATAGCTAGACAAAAGGGTAATGGGTTACAACTGCATGTTTTTGCTCCCTGTTTCTGGAAGAATTTAAGCAGAGATTGAATAGCCCACTTAAAAGGATTACTGCAAAAGTTCAGCTAGGTAAAAGATAAAAGGTTGAGCTAGGTAGGTCTTTAAGATTCCTTTCAGCTCTAAGATTCTATAAATCTAGAATATGTTGCTAGTTTCTATAAATGTTGTTAATATTTCTTATTACAGGAGGCTTTAAAAGCAGGAAAAGAACCCCCAGCTATTTGGAAAGTACAAAAAGCTTTATTACAGAAGTTTGTTCCTGAAATTCGAGATGGGCAAAGAGAATTTGCTGCTACAAATAGTGTAAGTAAAATGCTTGTTTACATTAACCTTCCTATTTTTTGACAGTGATCCTGGGTAAAATACAGAATGATGTAAATTTAAATGTATTGTTTAATGTATGTATATTGAGCATTTCTGAGATAAAATATTAAAATTGAACTACAGAGTATATGATACTGATTTTAAAATAAAATTAATGTCTAAATACCAGCTACTTAAATTGCTTAACTTTTTATTTTTTAAATAAAGGAAAGGAATTAGTGTTAGTCTGTGAAGAATTCAGATGGACTCAGAGACTCTTATATTGATTGTTCTGCCAGAGTCAGATATCCTGATTTACCAAGAAGACTTACAGAATTATTTTCTACCTAAGTAGTTGTTTCCTAGCACTGAGTAAGTGAGCATCTGATGATCAGCCAAATAAGATTGCATCTATATATGGACTTGCAGTTAAGAGTGAGGCTGGAATCAGTTTTACTGAGGGTACAATTAGCCTGACCAGAGCTGCATTTTGAAAAACTTGAAGGATGGCTCTGTGACAGTCTATCAAGACAACAAAGTAATATTTTATGTACAGAATGTACAATTATGTAATTCAAAGTGTTTCTTTCCTTAGTACCTTGGATATTTTGGAGATGCAAAGAGTAAATACAAAAGGATATATGTGAAGTTCATTGAAAACACTAACAAAAAGGAGTATGTCAGAGTGTGTTCCAAAAAGCCACGAAATAAGCCTTCACAAACTATCAGGTATTTATTATTTTATGTAATATGTTTGTAGTAATTATTGGAAGGCTTATTATTGGCAATGTCTTGTACAAAGAATTACATAAATTAAAGAGGCTGATTTTTTTTTTTCCATTATGTACAAGTCTGAAAATTCAGTGCCTGATGTAATAAGTGATTCTTTTTGAAGTAATGAGACAGGAACTGTAAAGCCCATGGCTATCATGGTGGGATGGGTACCCTTTTCTTCCGAGTCCTTTTGGTGTCACCCTACTATAGTGAAAAAAATTGGATTTACAGTCTAAAGGTTTGAATCCATCTTTTTGTGACCTAGATTTAGATAACCTTTCTAGGGACTTCCCTGGTGGTCCAATGGTTAAGACTCCATGCTTCCACTGCAGAGGGCCCAGGTTCGATCCCTGGTTGGGGAACTAAGATCCCACGTGCAGTGTGGCCAAAAACAAAGAAGAAAGAAAAAAAAGATAACCTTTCTAAGCCCTCTTTTTTATCCATAAATAAAGTGAAAATAATAACAGAATGTCAAATTTTAAATGAAAAAAATTGAGCCTGTACATTACAAGTACAGTAGAATTGTCATCATGTATCAATGTGACTCTGGGTTGTCTGGAGCGTGAATTTGGAAAACAGATGACCTAGCCACATTCCCTTTGATCTCTGTGGGAAAGGGGGTGTGAACCTTGATATTCTCAATCTAGTGCTAGGAAGATCTAGTTTAATGAAGATTCCAACGTATTGGACACAGCCCACCTTATTTTTATGATGTAATTTTATCCACTCCCTCAAATCTCCAGAACTAGTGTATAGCAAATCTTAATGAGGGGCTCTAGAACAGGTGCAGTTGGGATTCCACATCAAAACCTGGCACCACCAGAGCCTGTGAGAGTTTCTGACATGACTATAAGTCCATTGATCATCTGCCGTGTACAGCCTCATAGTCAGGAAAATGAATTTACAAAGGGAAAGGAAGAGTAGAGGGAGAGAGAGAAATAGGGATGGAATTAATATAGTCCCTTATTAACTGAATATTGAATGTCAGTGGTTAAAGAGTATATTACAAGAGACTTTTGGAGGAATCACCATTGGAGATGTGTAGGACTTAGACTTTATTCTGGAGATACTGGTGAGGTAAATAAACTTTTCTTCACCAGTGTTTCTCGGGTTTTTGTCTAATTTATTTTATTTTATTTATTTTTGGCTGCATCACACGGCATGTGGGATCTTAGTTCTCTGACCAGGGATGGAACCCACACCCCCACCTACAGTGGAAGCGCAGAGTCTTAACCACTGGACCGCCGGGGAAATCCCTCGTCTAATTTATTTTAATTTGACAAGATGTCAGTGTATTAATGAAGTCTGTCTGTAACATTGCAGAACTGTTCAGGCTAAGCCAAGTAGTAGCAGTAAAACTTCTGATGCCCCAACACCAAAAACTACAACGACAAAAGCCCCTTCCATGAAACCCAAAGTTAAACAGCTAAAAGTAAAGGCTGAGCCACCACCAAAGAAAAGGAAGAAATGGAAAGAAGAATTTTCATCATCCCAATCTGACTCATCTCCCGAGATCCACTCTAGTAGTAGTGATGATGAGGGTGAGTTCTCCATGAAATGAATACCTTGATAACTTTAGATTATGTACATTAATGGGGAGGAGCAGTGCTGCTGACAATTCAAAATGTATTTACTTTTACTTAATTAGGGAATTTAGCTACCTAATTAAGTTCTGCTTAGGCATATATTTGCCCATGACTGAGCTAGATAACTGTGCCTTAGTTTCTCTTTTATAAAGTGAAAAGGTTGAAATAGATAGCAGTTATCATACTTTTTGACCTTAGAACCCTTCTACGCTGTTAAAAACTGTTGAAGACACCAAAGAGCATTTATGTAGGCTATATGTATTGAAATTTACTTCATTACAACTTAAACCTGAGATAGCTGTAAAACACAGAATATACCAGGAAACATTCCATCAGCCATCAAACTTGTTGTGTAATATATGCAAGAAATTTCTAGCAGTTCAGTAGTCTAGAGCAGAAGTAGGCAAACTACTGCTAGTGGGCCAAATCTGATCTGCAGCCTATTCTTGTAAATAAAGTTTTATTGGAACACTGGGATTCATTTACATATTTTCATACAGTTACTTTCCCATTACAGTGACAGATGTGAGTAGTTACTACAGAGAGTATATGACCATTAAAGCCCCAAATATTTACCATCTGGCCCTTTACAGAAAACGTTTGCTGACCCTTCTTCTTCTAGAGCATACAGTTGAAGGTAGTCAGGAAAAGACGAAAGGATGATGGAAGGCTGCATATGCCATGCTAAAGCTAAAAAGCCTGGGATCCTGTAAGCAAAGGGGAGTCCTTGGAGGGATTTAAGTAAGGAAGCAACATGGTAAAATCTGAATTTGAATTACGTGACATCACAGTTCAGGTATAAACTGAAAGTCTGAACCTAAGTTTTGGCAGCAGGGATGGAGGAGAGGGGACACATTTGAGAAATTCAGGATGTAATCTTGGCAGAACTTGAATGATGAATCGGGTGTTGGGGGAACTGTTGAGGTTGATGTCCAGGATGGTTTCTGACATTTTAAGTATCACTGCTAGGGAGCTGATCTTAGAGATTACTTGGATAGAAACAGAATTATAATAAAAACTCTTGGGGGCTTCCCTGGTGGTGCAGTGGTTGAGAGTCCGCCTGCCGATGCAGGGTCCACGGGTTCGTGCCCTGGTCCGGGAAGATCCCACATGCAGAGGAGCGGCTGGGCCCGTGAGCCATGGCCGCTGAGCCTGCACGCCCGGAGCCTGTGCCCCGCAACGGGAGAGGCCACAACAGTGAGAGGCCCACGTACCACAAAAAAAAAAAAACAAAAAAAAAACAAAAAAAACTCTTCAGTACAGAAGTTTACTTTAAATGTATTGTTTTTAAAAGCTACTTTTTAAACTGTTGTTTAGAAGTAGGCACGTTGGAATTTATAAAGAAATTTAGTGCTTTGAGTATGTGTGGAAGGCATTATACGTAATTTCGCAGTTAGCATTTCTGCCTACTGTTTAGAGAAGTTTGGGTTCTGAATTTGCACTCAGTTATTTATACAGCTTCCTCAAATGACAATTAAGGTGAAAATTTTCTTTCATTGGTAACTTGAGTTACCACTAGGTGTCACTAACAGGCAAGCATTTTTAGTGCTTCTTAAAAAGAAGGCAAATATTGATAATAAACATAGATTTATAGGCTGGTGATTTTCAAGCTATTTGTTTCAAGACTTCTTTATAATCTTCAAATTTACTGAGGATTCCAAAACACTTTTTGTGTGTGTGTGTGGCCTGTATCTATGTATATCACCAAGTATCAGTTAAAACAGACAATTTTAAGATATTTTAAATAAAAATTACATATTACATATTCACATAAGTTTTTTTAGACAATTGTATTTAGTTAGAAGAATAGCATTTTCATATCTGCTTCTGTATTCAGTTTGTATATATATTATTTTGGTTGAAGTATATGAAGAATACCCAGCCTCACATTAGCTATGTAGTTGGGAAAGAGAGGAGTATTTTGATTACCTTTTCAGATAATTATGTATATTTTTCTTTGATACTCAAAGGATTTTATTTGATAAACTTGACAAGTGGTAGCTTCTTCAACTTTTCATGCTTGTTACATTAAAATCTATTGGTTTGTTTTACCCTTTGAGGTATCTTTCATCCATGAATGATTTTATAACATTTTTTTGTAATGTGAAAATATCTGTTAGCTCATTGATGTACATAGTCTATTTCATGTTTTTTCCACATTTTAAAATGTGGTAAAATATATATAACATAAAACTTGCCACTTTTAACCATTTTTAAGTGAACGATTCAGCAGCATTAATTATATTCACACTGTTGCTCAACTGTCACAGCTATTTCCAAAACTTCCTGATCATCCCAAACAGAAACTTTGTAACCATTAGGCAATAACTCCTCATTCTCCCTTTCCCCCAGCTGCTGGGAAACTCTACTCTATTTTGTCTCCATGAATTTGCCTACTCTACATATCTCATATAAGCGTGGCTTATTTCACATAGCATAATGTTTTTAAGGTTCATCCATGTTACATAGCATATATTAGAACTTACTAGTTTTTATGACTGAATACAATTCCATTGTAAGTTTATCCATTGTATGTTCTTGTTTATCTTTTTATCTATTGATGGACACTTGGGTTGCTTCCACATTTTGGCTGTTGTAAATAATGCTGCAGTGAACATTGGCATATAAATATCTGTTTGTGTCCTTGTTTTCAATTATTTATATACCTAAGAGTGGAATTGCTGAGTCATATAATTATATGTTTAGCTTTTTGAGGAACTGCCAAACTTTTCCCACAGTGGTTGCACCATTTTACATTCCCACTAGCAATGCATAGGGTTCCAATTTCTTCACATCCTCACCAATACTTGTTATATTTTGTTTTTTGATTATAGCTATTCTAGTAGGTGTGAAGTGGTATCTCATTGTGGTTTTGATTTGTATTTCCCTAATGACTAATGATGTTGAACATCTTTTCAGTTGCTTACTAGCTATTTGCTTATCTTCTTTGGAGAAATGTCTATTCAAATCCTTTGCCCAGTTCATGTCTCCTTTTGTTCTTGAGTTGTAGGAGTTCTTTATATATTATAGATATTAAACCCTTATTAGACATATGATTTGAAAACATTTTCTCCCATTCTGTAGATATTTCAGTTTTTTTGTTTGTTTGTTTTGCGGTACGCGGGCCTCTCACCGTTGTGGCCTCTCCTGTTGTGGAGCACAGGCTCCGGACGTGCAGGCTCAGCGGCCATGGCTCACGGGTCCAGCCGCTCCGCGGCATGTGGGATCTTCCCGGACTGGGGCACAAACCCGCATCCCCTGCATTGGCAGGCAGACTAAGTGAGCACAGTGTTTCATTTTCTTGATAATGTTCTTTGATGCACAAAAGTCTGAAATTCTGATGAAGCCAAATTTATCTGTTTTTTTTTCATTGCTCATGTTTTTGGTATCATACTTAGAATCCATTGCAAATCCAAGGTCATGAAGATTTATCCTTGTATTTTCTTCTAAGAGTCTTATGGTTTTAGTTCTTACATTTACATCATACATTTTTGCAGTATCAAAGAAATGACATTTTTAATATCAACACTGATTTCATCAATGAAGTCCTTAAGTATTGGAATGTTGTCAGGCTCACAGTGGTGGAAACAAGTTTTCCGGAATTCTTTTTTTTTTTTTTTTAAATTAATTTATTTATTTTTGGCTGTGTTGGGTCTTCGCCGCTGTGCGCGGTCTCTCTCCAGTTGTGGAAAGCAGTGGCCACTCTCTGTTGCGGTGCACGGGCCTTTCACTGCGGTGGCCTCTCCCGTTGTGGAGCATGGGCTCTAGGCGCCTGGGCTTCAGTAGCTGTATCACGCGGGCTTCAGTAGCTGTGGCTCACGGGCTCCAGAGCGCAGTCTCAGTAGCTGTGGCGCACAGGCCCAGCTGCTCCGCAGCATATGGGATCCTCCCGAACCAGGGCCCAAACCCGCGTCCCCCGCACTGGCAGGCGGACTCCCAACCACTGCGCCACCAGGGAAGTCCCCCGGAATTCTGATTTTCACTTGAAACCTCAAATTTTATCATTGGCAACAAATACTGTCAGTTGTTTTCCTTGCAGTGACAGGTTCACTTCGTTAAGAAAATGTCTGCCAAATACCCAAGTCTGAATAGGCATAGTGTATCTGTCAGTCATTTTTTTCAGATAAAATTGGTATCCCAATGGGGGAAAAGGTGGCTGGTTCATCTTGTAATTCAAACAATTACATGGATGCTTTTCCTGGAGAAAACTGTCATACTTCATAGCAGAAATGCTTTATATGTACCTCTCATTTCATCCCACAGAATTTTAAGACATTTACTCAAGAGTAGAGATTTAATACAATTAATAATTATTACCGCTTCATCAAGGATTATTCTTAAGGGAAATTGTTTTTTTTTTTCCTTCAAATTCATGGCAGTTAGATGACAGTCATGGCAAAGTATATGGCTGCTAGTACAGTTTGGTGTCACTGCCTCAATTCAGGCTAGGTAGTTTTACCCAACAGTTTTACCCAACATTCCTTTTACAAATGTCAACAGAGTGAAAAAGATATATAACATCTTAGTATTATTAGGAAAACAATTTGACATCAGAGACCCCTGAAATGGTTATGAGGGGAGACCCCGAGGGGTCTGTGGACCAAAGTCTAAGAACCCCTGTTAAAGGCTGTGATAATAGTTCTGTACTTGAATGAAAAGAATGAAAATTCAGACACACCTTTAATCTTGCAGTTCTTGCCATTGAATTTGAGTGAAATTTTCTTTAGGCACAGGCTATGTTTACATTAAAAAATTTTTTTTAATATGTGTTGACTCTAGACCAGAATTTTATAGAAATTTTATAGAAACCATCAGTTTTGAAGTAGCACGACCTGGCAGCAGATGTCTGGTAGGGCCAGGGGAGGAGAAACAGGTTCCTATGGGGCAGATGTTTCCAAATACTGGGCTGGTGTTGGGCTTCAGAGGCACCTGGGAACTTTTTAAAAAGTATAACATTTAAGCTTCATCACCACTACCACCATTACCACCCCAGATTCTGTTTTAATAAGTCCAGCAATCTGTTTTTTTTGTTTTGTTTTAAAAGCTCTCCAGTGATTGTGATGTGCAAAACCACCTTTGAGAATCTCTCACCCACGGTGTTTTTAAAGGCAGAGTGGGAGAACCTTGAATTTGAAGAAATTTTATCTACAACCTTTTATCTGCTTATAGACACTTGCTATAGAGCAGAGTGTTTTTAAAGTTGTCAGGAAGGAGTATTTAATATTTCATCTTTTCTCCCTCCCAGAATTTAATCCTCCAGCTCCCTTTGTCACTCGTTTTTTGAACACAAGAGCAATGAAGGAAACCTTTAAGAGTTACATGGAATTGCTTGTTAGCATTGCTTTGGATCCTGACACAATGCAAGCCTTAGAGAAGAGCAACGGTACAGTCTGCTAAGTAGTACTTTCTTGGTAGTACTTTCTGGATCTTTTTTATTCTTCTCTGTTAGTTACATATTTAATATATGGTTTTTGTATATGTTGTCAGTTAACAAACTTGACATATTGATTCTATAAAATGGGGTCATAGCTTTTCATGAATTGTGTGAATATATGAACAATTTTATATTGAATATATTTTTATTGATTTCTACTCATGAGAATATTATGTAACTACCCACTAGTTTCTTTCAATTCTAGAATCTTTATCATCCTCATAACATTTCACCAATTGTCTGAGTTGCATGGAAGGTCCAGATGTCAATATATTCTGTTTTCTAATAATTGGAAAGATAATAATGGTGTAAAGATTAAAATTGTATATTCGTGTCCAGTAAAAGATACATCACAGAGTAATTATTTTCTAATCAATTAGTAGTAAAACAATAAACGCCATGGGTTATATTTATTAATATTATTCCTTTTTTACTCTTCCTTTAGTAACTTTTTCTTATGGTAGAGTAGGGATGAAGTTGACATAAGAAATAAACTGGTAATTTATATATCTAATGTTGCTCACTAACATTTACCCTTCAGCTACTATAGCATTCACCAGGGACAACTAGAAGAGAGAATAAAAGGATTAACGAGTCAGTTTCCATTATCCTTCTATCAAAATGAGTTGAACAAGTGTAAGATCAAAAAGATAGTAACAATGAATAATCAGTAACAATATACTTCAACAGCAATGCCTAATAATGTATATTGTTTTATTATTTCCACATACTTTGACATACATTATTCTATATTAATCCCAGAACAACTTAGACAGCCATTTTTTTGGGTGAAGACAATGATGCTGAGCCTTTTTTGAAAAAGGTTAAGTGACTTGCTTAAGAGCTCACAACTTGCAAGTAGCAGAGAAAGGATTAAATCCAAGGTCTTCTAATTTCTAGTCTTGCTTTTTTGACTATATAAGCAGAGGCAGTAATTCATACATCAACTATTGTAGAGCTGGAAGAGACGTTAGAGAAGATATTAAATGTGTTTCCTAAAGTTACAGAACAAGTTAGTGGTAGAAGAGCCACAATCAAAACCCAAAATTAATTCCCTACGTCAGCATTTTGCCAATAAACATTTTCTCTCTCAATCAAAACTGCTTGCATTATAAAATATGCATTTCTTAGTAGTGATCATTTCTGGGTGGTTGTATTTTAAATGATTTTTTTTCTATTATCATTTTTTTAAATTTTCTCCATTTAAAATGAGGGATGAAAAATTTAATGGTTATATTTAAAAATAATCCACAAATGTTTAAAACTTATTTGTGTGAAATGTAAATTTTTATAACTTGAATAGATTTAATCACTGCTAGAAAGATAAAAAGAAAGCTATCAGGTGTGTTGTGGTGATCTTAGAAAGCATTCCTTATTGAGGACTTTTTCTTCAATTTGAGGAAAGTGTTCTTTTTCTGGTCTCTGTGCTTGTGTTTATTCTCCAATTTTAAAGAGTCATTTTGTTTAGCTATGAAATTAGTAACCAGATTCTGAGGGTTATATATACATTTTCAGAAGGGTCATTAAAGCTAATTAGTATTATAAAATGTTGTTATGCTGATAAATTAAGAAATAGTTTAGTAACCGAAAACATTTAATACAGCACTAAAAGTAATTAACTTACACTCTGAAAGTGTTTCTCTTAAAAGAGCTTAAAGTTTCAGAAGGGTAAAAAAGAAATCACAATCTTTGGGTCAGAAACCTTCATCATACTTTTACTCTCCCCTTTTCTCAAATAACTATTTTGACTCTTCCCTTGTGTATTTGAAACTGGATTTTGACTATTTTTCTTGCCCTACTTTTTCTTTGCCCCAAACTATAGTGAATTAAGAATATCATACTCAGGGGCTTCCCTGGTGGCGCAGTAGTTGAGAGTCCGCCTGCTGATGCAGCGGACATGGGTTCATGCCCCGGTCCGGGAAGATCCCACATGCCACGGAGCAGCTGGGCCCGTGAGCCATGGCCGCTGAGCCTGCGCGTCTGGAGCCTGTGCTCCGCAACGGGAGCGGCCACAACAGTGAGAGGCCCGCGTACCACAAAAAAAAAAGAATATCATACTCAGTATTTCATAAAAAATTTTAATGTTAAATTTATGTTTTGGAATACTGTTATCATTCACATGGTAAATGAGGTCTGAAGAGATTAGGCAGTTTGCCCACTGGTTGATCAATTCCGGTGGCATAGATGGGGTTAAAACCCAGGACTTTTGATTCTGTCATCACACTATGCTACTTCTTTCTCACTTAGCTATTGTAAACCTATTTTTTCAAGGTAACTTTTGTTCAAAAAGCTTCATGTGCAATATTTTTAAATCAATACTTAATCAGTGAATTTAATATCAGTCTATTAATGTTTTAAAGAAAAGCTGTATTTCTAACAAGTTTTTTTGTTGATAGTTTATCCTGTCACAATAAATTTTTATCTTGTTTTAGATGAGCTACTTTTGCCTCATATGAAAAAAATAGATAGCATGCTGAATGATAACCGAAAGAGACTCCTTTTGAATCTTCATTTGGATCAGTCATTCAAGGTATTTCCGTCAGGTGGTTTATTAGCAAACTCAGTGGCAACCATAGTCTTAGATATAATAGGAAAGAAAATTTTGGGAAGTCATTCTCAGTTTTATAAGATTTTCCCACCCAACAAAGATTTGATTTTTATTCATTACGAGTCTTGTCTGAGCTTGTCTTTTTATTTTATTAAATATATTCTTAGTGTTAATCATTTGCTTTTCTCTGCTTAAATTCATTTTTTATATTCATCTCGTATTCCTTATATATAATAATTTCCAAATGTTTTCAAAAATACTTCCTTTAAACTACTGTATTCCAATCTTGTTTTTCTTTTAAACCTCTTTAAAAATTTCACATTTCATATATACTTAAAATTGGCCTTAGCACAGTTATCAAAATTCCCTTTACTTGCCTGCCTTACTCAGTATCTGAGGAAAAACTGATCCTCACCTAATGGTAGGAGGTATATACGTCTGTTAACGTATCTTGGCACTATACATTGGTTTTTGGTGTTACCAGAAATAGAGAACAAAAAGCTAATCTAAACTCAGAAAATATATCATAGAAGCTACTTAGTAGTCAAAACTTTCCCGCCTTTTCTTATTCAAAGTATAACATATGGGCTTCCCTGGTGGCGCAGTGGTTGAGAGTCCGCCTGCCGATGCAGGGGGCACGGGTTCGTGCCCTGGTCCGGGAAGATCCCGCATGCCGTGGAGCGGCTGGGCCCGTGAGCCATGGCCGCTGAGCCTGCGCGTCTGGAGCCTGTGCTCCACAACGGGAGAGGCCACAACAGTGAGAGGTCCGCATACCGCAAAAAAAAAAAAAGTATAACATGTAACACCTGGAATCACTTGATTATATCTCTCTCAAGAGAAGTTTTTAGCTTTTTAAAAAACAGACTATATTTTGGAGCAGTTTTAGGTTTACAGCCAAATTGAGCAGGAAGTACAGAGTTTCCATGTGCCCCCTGCCGCCACACCTGAATAACCTCCCATTACCAGCGTCTCCCACCAGAATGTCACGCTGATGAACCTGCACTGACACATCATTACAACCCAAAGTCCATAGTTTACGTGACAGTTCACTCTTGTACATTCCATCGATTTGGACAGACATAACCACTATCATAGTATCGTACAGAGTAGTTTCACTGCCCTCCAAATCCTCTGTGCTCTGTCAGTTCATCCCTTTCTCTCCCCCAGCCTCTGATCTTTTTACTTTTACTCCATAATTTTACCTTTTCCAGAATGTCATATAGTTGAAACCATACACTATGAAGCTTTGGGTACAGATTGGCTTCTTTCACTTACTAATATGCATTTAAGGTTCTGCCGTATCTTTTCACGGCAATAGTGAAATAGTTTCTTTCTTTTTAGCCTGCATAATAATCCACTGTCTGAATGTACCACAGTTTATCCAGTCACCTACTGAAGGACTGGTTGCTTCCTAGTCCTGGCAATTACTGCTAGACAAGTCTGTATGAACTTATGTGTGGACATAAGTTGTCAACTCCTTTGGGCAATTTGTATAGCTTTTTCACATCCCTATTTTATCTGAACTCCACATAAAAGTGAAAATCGACTTCATTTTAGCTAGGTGAAAATTAAGGCTCTGAGATTGATTTAGAGTTTATGTGACACCAAACTCTGACTAGTAGTCCTGTATTCTTCACTGACATGTATTGATACTTGCAGAGGGGAAAGAAAAAGGTCAGAAGCTAGTAAGACACCCCGTGCTAAGAATTTGTTCTGCTCACCCCTGGTCCAGTATTTTCTGTTTAACTGCTGTCTTCAAATGAAATATTTTGGGGAGAAATACCATGTTTTCTACAGACAATGGAATGTTGTTATCTGAATATTTACTAAATCTTAAACATGACCGGTTTTGGTTAACCATTTTAGAGATGTCAAACCAGTTCTCTAACAACTTGTATTAAAATAAAACCACCGGGACTTCCCCGATGGTCCAGTGGTAGAGAATCCACCTTAGAATGCAGGGGAGCTGGGTTCAATCCCAGGTCAGGGAACTAAGATCCCACGTGCTGCGGGGCAACTGAGCCCATGCACCACAACTGCTAAGCTCACGCACCTCAACTAGAGAGCCTGTGTGCCGCAAACTGCAGAGTCCACGCCCTGGAGCCTGCATGCCACAACTAGAGAGAGAAGCCTGCACACCTCAGCGGAGATCCCACGTGCCGCAACTAAGACCCGACATAGCCAAAAATAAATAAATTAAATAAATAAATAATAAATAAATAAATGTAAACATCCAGTGCAAAATTTCAGAAGTCTAAGAAATCTTAGATTATTGGTATTCTTAAGAAAAGTAAAATAATAATGAAAATTCTTCATATGGTGATTCCAGTTAGTAAAGACTTTTCATTTCTCTGCTATTTGACTGTTATTGTTCCAGTGGCTAGAAAAAAATGTGGTGAAGAAAATAGGCACAGATAGACTACATTTAACTTTGCAATCATGAATTTTATATTTTAGTATGAGACAAAAATAGGTAAAGTTTTAAATTACTATAATAAAATGTGCTAGACTGTGTATTCTTGTCCCTCAGTGCTATCTTCAGTAGTGTTGTTGCGTTTCTTCCCGCTCCCCC
>NW_020173929.1:1521870-1554010 GCF_003031525.2 Neophocaena asiaeorientalis asiaeorientalis
GACCTTCCCAGATCAGGGCTTGAACCCGTGTCCCCTGCATCGGCAGGCGGACTCTCAACCACTGCGCCACCAGGGAAGCCCTCAGTAGATATTTAAATCTTATGCAATAGTTTATGGTGAACAACTGAAATATTCATTTTCATATTCTTATTTTCACAGGAAAAAACACAAAATTTCTACTTTGGAAATTATAGTTATTTAATATAACTATAAATGATAATAGTGATGTCTGTGATAGTTTTCATTTATAGCAATTTGCATTTCAAAGCCAAAATATGCATACAGTATTAAAAGTTAGAATGAAGCTAGAAACAAATAGCTCACTATGGTAGGAAATGCCAAAAATTCTATTATTTCTATTAATGAAACAGTTCACTCCTACACTTTTATTTAGAAAATTAAGTTGTTTTAAAATGCACTGTTTGAGGGGTCACAATACCAGGTGCTTGGGAATCTATATAGAGTTTGGGAAAGTGACCTTGAAGGTTGAAACTGTTTATAAACAGTTGAAGCTTACAAATGTCCTTCTTTCCGCTGCCTTGAAGCCAGAGAGGCATTACTAGTCTTACTCATTCGGGAGTCCCCATAGTGTCACATGCTGTTGCTTAAATCAGGTCATAAGTTTGGCCCAGATCCAGGGGATGGGGAAGTAGGTTCCACATCTTGATGGGAGGAGCTACAGAGAATTTGTGGCCATGTTTAACACCCCACATATGTTTGTGTATGTATGTATAGATTGTATATATTTACTGCACCCCATCAGTAACCCCCCCACATATATTTTTTGAGTATATGTACATGTATGAATATATTTCTATATTTTTTAAAAATAAGTTTTGAATAGCTGGAAGTAGTTGAGATCACTTTTCTGATGTCAGTTATTTTTGCTTTATTTTATTGTAAAGAATGCCTTGGAAAGTTTTCCTGAACTAACAATAATTACTCGAGACTCTAAAACAAAAAGTGGGGGATCTGCTATTTCTAAAATCAAAATGAATGGCAAAGCTTATAATAAAAAAACTCTAAGAACTTCTAAAACAACTACTAAATCTGCACAAGTAAGTATATATTGATTGATGTAATTATACCTTCTAGTTGTCAATATAAATCCTACTTCAAACATTGAAACAAGCAAATATTTTACTCTGTTGTTAAATGTGAAATGGTTTCAGGTAGGAATGAGCAGCTCTGGCCTACAGAATAGGGACTCGTTCTTACTCTTTGTTTTTCTCCGTTGCCTACCACGGTATCTGGTATATGGTGAGTGCTCACAAACTTTCTAAATAAGACTAATAATCATCCCATGCTTATAATTATATTTTTAATATTTTTGTGTGTCACTGGGTACAAATGCATACCGATAAGTGGATGTGCACACATTCCATAAGATTCAATATTCCATATCTGTAAAATTATTAAAATTGGAATTCATTTATTTTCAAACATAGTCTAAATTATTGCCTTTTCAGAAAGCAGTTTAGCAACATATCAGTTCCCCATCAAAAATGTGTTTTGTAGAATCATTCACAAATGCATAAAACCGTATGCCTTTGCTCATTGTAGAATTAGTTGTAAGAACAATTCCAGTTATATATCACCAGTGTGAGACTAAATAAATAAAGAGCCACCCAGATAATGTAATATTATGTACTTTTTAAAAAGAAGAGATAGATTCATTCATTCTTTCAATTAAAAAATTTGGTACCTATAGTATACCAAATATAGTTTTGAGTACTAGGAATACAACAGCGAAAAATGGTCCAAAATCCTGCCCTCATATAATTTCTCTTGGGAGGGTGGTGCTTAATAAATAGAAAGATATCCAAGTTTTACTTTGGTTAAAGAAAAAGAATTCTAAAAAATAAAATTGCAAAACAATATATATAGTATGATTCCCTTCCCATTACAAAATTAGTGTTATTGATATATGTTATACATATGGAAGCATGCATATGGAAGAATATGTGACATACTGTTAACCTTGTTTACCTCTGAAGCAAGAATTATAGAATTCTTTACCTTGTAAGTCATCTTCTATGTTTACTGTTTAAATTTTTTGTAATGTTTAACTTTTTTGAAATAGTGTATATTTATATTCAGGAAAAAATAAAGATTTTAAAATACAATTTAAAATCTTATTTTGAATAAGTCTCTTGTCCATATTAATACATATTAATATCTAGCCATGTAAGTCATTTTTAAGATTTCCATTGAGACTTTTGGTCTAGTATTTTCATAAAAGTATTCTTAGTTCAGATGCTCCATGAAATAAATGTGTCTATAAACTCTTTTCTTTTTATAGGAGTTTGCCGTTGATCCAGAGAAAATACAGTTGTATTCTTTGTATCATTCACTCCATCATTATAAATATCATGTTTATCTCATATGTAAAGATGAGGTAATTACTTTTTCGTTTACTTAGAAATGTTTTTCTGAACTTTAAGAATACTGTAGCTGTAGCATTTATATATATAATTTTTAAAGATTACACTGCAGTTACAGTTATTACAAAATATTGGCTATATTCCCTGTGTTGTACAATATATCCCTGTAGCCTGTCTTACACCCAACAGTTTGTACCATTCACTCCCCAGCTCCTATATTGCCCCTCCCGCCTCCCACTGGTAACCACTAGTTTGTTCTCTATATCTGTGAGTCTGCTTCTTTTTTGTTATATGCACTAGTTAGCTACAGTATTTTATAATGTTTTAAAGAGAATTGTTAAAAATTGTTTTAAAAAATGTGTCTATACTCTAAGCTTTGTGCTCAGATTAATCTGAGGCTCACCATCGCATAGGAGCTGTAAGTGGTAATGTTTTTAAGCTGTTATACTCGCTTTACGTTGCCATAATAAATGGCACTTTATTGCATTTTCTTCTCTCATAGGTATAATGATCCTACTTTAATTAATTCTCGTTAGTCACTGCTTTGAATATCTTGCTGTCCTCCTTATCTGTAGAATGGCCTTATCCCAGTTAATTGCAGAGAAAATGGGAGTTTTGTCCGTTGGCATGAAGAAATGATAGTCAAAATTTAATTGTAACTTTTAAGTATCAATTTAAGTTGCTCAGAAATTATGTATGACCATAATAACACTTGGTGGATAGGATGTAAGGATTAATCTCAGAGGTTAAATGGTTGTAGACAGTAAGCTTTTTTGACAAGCATTATCAGTTTTTTAATTAAAAAGGGTTAAGTTGGCTCAAGGCTGTACAATCATGTGTTTGATAATGGTCTGGTGTGGAAAGACGTTCATAAATCTAACCTCTGTCTAGCAAAGGAGAAAGTAAAGATGGTCATGTAAAGTATGTTGGCTATTTTTACAATGCCCTGAAACGCAGAACTTACCCCCAAATTTGTCATTCGGCTTTTAACACAAATGGAAGTAATTGAGAAAGTTTGAACCACTTTTCCTAGCCTTCCTCCCTGCCCCCATGTAGTCAAAAATGATAGGATCAGACCACCCAAATTTATATGAAATAGTCATTCTCCGTGGATGGAATTTTTTTTAAAAATCTGTACTTGTAGGTAAATTTATAAATCCTCTTTTCATTCAGGATATAGAAACAGTAAGCCCTCATAAAGAGCTTATAAAGTGATAAGTATAAACCAATTTGGTATTTCTTTTTATTTTAGATTTCTTCTGTGCAGAAAAAAAATGAAGATTTAGGACAGGAAGAAATTGTCCAACTTTGTATGAAAAATGTAAAATGGGTGGAAGACCTATTTGAAAAATTTGGAGAACTTCTAAATCATGTACAGCAGAAATGTTCCTAACATTTTCACAAAAATTCCATCTATTTTCTAGCACTAATAAGACGGCAGAGGCGGGTGGTCAAAGGGGGTCTAGGGGCCTCAGATAATTGAATGTCAAGCAGTGGTCTCCTGCAAGCATGCCTGCTTTGATCATGAACTTGCATCCTGGTCTCTGCTAAAGGACAGTGGTGCTGCCAAGGAAGTCAGTCCTTTGGAAATGGACCTAAAATCCCACCACGTTTTTATCCTAATGAACGATTTTTCTACTTTGTAAACCATTGGGTAACTGAGTTTTATTTTCAGAAATGTTTTTTGACAAATGATGAAGCATGCACTAAATATAATTTTTCTTTATTGCTAGAGAGATAACACTTAAGTAACATGATTATTTTTTCCTGACTCCGACTAAACACCAGAATGAAAGAGAGGTGGCAGAAAACATGTTAATATTCATGTCTGACCACAAAATGGAAAGTATTGTACATTATGTAAACATCTGGTGTGATGTGACATTCTGTATGAGAACATCATCAGTTTAAAATGTAAAATTCAGAAACTGCATTCTGGTTTATGAACTCCTTTTACTCTTAACATGTTCAGGAAACTGGATGTGGAATTGGTGCAATTCTATGACTGCTTTTTGTGTCAAATTATATGGTGATGAAAAACAATGACATACTATTTTCCCTATCTCAAAGAAAAGTATTTTCCTTTATACTGTTTTTCCTTTGGAAAAATTTTCAATTGTACATTTTATTTCACTAATAGTTGTATTTTTCACAAGGAAAGTGTTGTGGTTATAATTATGTTTGATGTATCTGTACTACACTTCATTATTTTCAGTAAATCTTATTTAGTTATATATTGAATTTCTATTGTGAATTCTATCTTGAGGTAACCAGTTTTGTTTATACAGATTTGCTTCAGTGTTATCCAAAATATGCATTCAGTACTAGAATTAGTTTAGCTTTATAAATGGGGTTGTGTTAGACACTGCAGGAATTTTCTAATTCATGAAAATAAATTTCTTAGTAAACTAGCACTTGGTTAACTGACCTGTCGAAGTAAAAATTAACCACATTATACATTTTGAAGAAAAAAATTTATAATTAGACTACATGCAGTGTTAAACACAGCTTACCCAACTCTTAGAACTGGAAGTGGTAGATCCCTCCTTTAGGTGCCTTTCCAACCTTTATATATGCTATGGTAGCTCTCTTTAGTTTGATAGCTAGTGTTTCTTCAAGTAGTTTAGCTGAGACCATGAATGTATTAGGTTCAACATGACCTTGTGTTTTATTTGTGTTTGCCAACAGGATGCCTTATTTGTTTGAGAAAAAGATTTACTAGTGTCCTTCTAAATGATCTCCTTTTTTACGATTCTAAAGAAGTTGTTAATCATCATGCTTTTGTTTATTTTACCACCATTTAGTGCCTTAAGTAAGTCCTATCAAGAAAGCAGTGTTACTGCTCAATGCCCAAATAAGACGTGCTTATGTGGATATTGCTATTGTCTTGATTTTGAGTTAACAGGCCAACTTCTTACACTTAAAACCTTGGTAAACTGGCAAAGAATTAAAAGTAATACGTGACTTGATTTGAGAATAAACATTGTAGCATTGGGTGAAAAATGAGTATTTGAATTAAGCTTACATATTTATTTCTGATGGTTATCTTATTGAAAGCAATAATCCTTAATTCAACAATCCTCGTACCTGCCATTAGACAAGATAATCATGGAAATTTCTCTCAAGGATTAAATGTTCCATTTCTGAAAGTCTTTTCAAAACCTGTTTAGGCAGCTTATTTTGAAAACAAAAGTAACCTATTAGATTCATTTTGCCTAACTAACTCAAATGAGAGAATATCAGCAGTGAGAGCATCATAAAATTAATTTTGCTAAGTGGAGAAGAGTAGGAAGCAGCCATATTTCTTTCTGATATTGACTCTGGACAGAATTGGTTTCTTTCATTTCCAAAGTGCAGAAGTAGATAACTACATCTCCTAACGTAGTGTTGTAAGTATACACCTTTACGTTATTTCCCCCAGCTTACTTCCCTGAAGCATTGATGGTTTAAACAGTTTTAAAAGCCATCCTGCACTTAGGTAACGCTTGATGTACACGTTTGAAATCACTAGCCACATTTCCTTCATGATAAGACCCATGGAAAACAGAGACCTTTCCTTGTTTCCTGTAGAAAATAACCCATTTCCTTTTCAACTGCAGTTGCCCTTCCAGCTGTTTGCAGTTGTATTCATATTAGTCAAATCAGAGGCCAAGTGTGTGATACTGCCTGGAGGAGAGCCAGTTGCTTTGCACCATCTTCTGTCATTTGATCCATATAGCATAGGTGAAGACATCAAACTCAGGCCTTAGTGAAGTGGGACTATTAGTATGACATACATACATGAGTCCTTTCTTTGTATGAAGTTGAATAAATACCTAGCTGGTTAGCATTCACATTCCTTGCCAGGGAGTTTGAAATGTATAATATAGGAATAACCTTAGGTTGTAGATGGAGTTCAAGAGATAAAGCACATGTTGCTACAACCCAGGAAAACCTGTTTAAGAAAGATTGGATTTTCCTACCTACAGAAACCTAGAAACGATTTACTCCTTAAAAAAATCACTTAGTATTGGTATTTACTTCTAGTTCAGATTAGTGGTTAGAGAAAAGGGGCCTCCTTATTCCCATTTCATGATGACCCAGTTTCTACTTAATTGATCTTCTAATGAAGTCATAAATTTATAATGATTTATGAATTATAGTAAACAGTAGAAACTGCCCATTTTTCTATTATACTATCAGATAGAAAACATTGATGAGATGGAAAAATCTAAACTTAAAATGGCCTAGAAAATATTCAGATTACCATTAAATTTCTAAATTTCTTTTAATTTCTAAAATAGTGAAAATTATTGATGGCTCACATCATTACTATTTTCAAAGTCTCACTTTCCTTTTAATATACATATTATTTTTGTTAAAGCAGCTATTTTCCAACCTGTGATTTTGGAGATATACCCATAAAGCTAATATGGCAGCAGGGTTATTGAATCAGCTTTGGGTCCCAGAAGTTGCTTCAGATGTGCACGTTGTGAATTTTATTGTATCTATAGAATACAATTTTGTTTTAAACTGTAGTTCCATCTGTTTCTCAGAAATACTTTTCAAAGAGTGAAATATCCCAGGATAACTGCTTCTGTGTCAATTACACTTGACACATAACTGCACAAATGAACAATGTACACTATTGGTTGTACATTAACTTACACGTACGACTTTTGGCACCTGTGTTCACAAATGCATGTTTTGGCAAATCACTGTTATTTATAAGTGACAATAATTGAAGTTAAGGATACAAAGAAACCTGCATTTGTAGTCCAGAGTTTTAAGTGGTCCATAATACAATGTATGGGAATGTGAAAGACAATTTTGTATATTTGTTTGTTACTAACTCAGATCATTAAAATGAAAACAATTTTTTAAACAACAAGATCAGAATGTTTTGGGGTTTGGTTTTTTTATTTTTAAGAATTGAAAACTGAGGTATTATCCATGCATCATCATGTTACAGATTCAACGTACATTATAGAGTCCTAAGTAAAGTTATTAGGTACAAATGGTAAAGGGCCCACCCATCATTTTCTCAAATGATTAAGTCAATATTTGATGAATTATTCAGCTTCAGCTGACAATATCAGAAAGTAGTTAGGAGTTTCTGTGTTAAGATACAACTCTTTTAGCCCTTTTCCTCCTATAAAGAAGTATAAGTTCTATAATTTCTAATTTTTATTTGAAAATAATGCATAGCTAGAAGTAATTGCTGATATCCAGATACTTTTTATTATCTATATAAACTGTTGAATAAGTAAAAAGGATTTTGTCTTGACTGATCCTTTAATTTTCAGAATAAGATTCTGCCTTTACTTTCATGTAATATTTTAAAATACTAAGTATTTCAAGTAAAAATATTGTCAGCATATTTGCTAGGTTTTAGTTTTGATTATAAAAGCACTTTTCACTCCTTGATTTTCTTTTACATAGTACAAAAATAAATCTTTAATCAATGACCTCTATCAAAAATTTTTTAAATTCTGTAACATCTCTGTTTTATTCTCCACTGGCTGCTGAAATTGCTGTTCATTTTAGAAAATGGTCATCGTTCATATATTTTAGAAAAGTCATTATTCAAATTATACATATGGCAAACCTAAATAATAGTACTTATACTACACTGCTTTGTTAATTACACTTGACACATAACTGCAGGTAACTGTCTTGTTACTATATGGTTCTTTTTATTAGCATTTTAAAAAATATATACTTTGTATCTCAGAGAAGCTCTCTAAACTCAATTATTTAACGTGACCTTCTCAAGGAAGATGTGAAAGAGGATACTTCTGCTCTTTGCTGTCCATGTGGAATGTTTTTATTACCAGAAAAATAATAAAGCTACTCATTCCTGTACAAAAAAAGTCAAAAAATATATTTTAAAAAGATATAAATCACTCTCTACTAAGTCTTGACATCAGCCTAGAACAAACATACTGTTAGTTCCCAGTATGGGATGGGTCACAAGATTTAAGCCTGTATGGATTGGCCCATTTCTGTGGTATGGCTTTAAGTAAAGTCCTAAATTTCAGAGACACCCATGTTCAAATGAAAATTGAAAAGCACATTCCTAAGTGAAATAGAAATTATCTGGATCATTGATCATTTCAGGTTACGTATGTATCTGTTCTTCAGTTAGCATGAATAATTTAGAACTGACTGGTTTCAAATAAAAGGAAGATACAATTACCTATTAGTCTATTGTTAAGCCTTATCTATTTTGTGATGTTAATCAGGAGTCAAGAAATTGCTTTATAAGAATAGCTTATGTTTTATGTAATTTACTTATGATGTATATAGTTTATTGTTTTCTCTCAAATCAAATACAGATTTTCTTTTAATTTAGCTCCTTACAGTATTTAGAATAAGGCAACAATGAAAATCATTGAAGACATAGAGTTAAAAAATGGACATGGTAGAAATTTTTCTTAAATTGCAGCCAAAATTATCTTTCTCCTGTCCTTCCCCTCTTCACAACCTTTCCATGGCTTTTCATTGCCTTTAGCCCAGACTCTGTCACAGTGTACAAAGTCCTTTAAGGAATGGTTCTTCTTTCCCCATTGTGGCCCAGCCTGAAGGAATGTGTATGTTTTTTCTTGCCTTCAGGTTCCCTCTGCTGAACTATTCTTCATCTTTTAATCTTCAGATTTCACATTAACATCACTTCTGTTTAATCAGACTAGGTGTTTTTTTTTTTTGAAGTATAATTGATTTACACTGTTGTTAATTTCTGCTGTACAGTAAAGTGCCTCAGTTATAGATACATATACATTCTTTTTTATATTCTTTTCCATTATGGTTTATCCCAGGACATTGACTATAGTTCCCTGTGCTATACAGTAGGACCTTGTCCATCCATTCAGCATGTAATAGTTTGTATCTCCTAACCCCAAACTCCTAGTCTACCCCTCCCCCACTTCCCTCCCCCTTGGCAACCACAAGTCTGTTCTCTATGTCTGTGAGTCTGTTTCTGCTTTGTAGATAGGTTCATTTGTGTCGTACTCTAGATTCCACATATAAGTGATATCATATGGTATTTGTCTTTCTGACTTACTTAGTGTGATAATCTCTAGTTGCATCCATGTTGATGCAAGTGGCATTATTTCATTCTTTTTTATGGCTGAGTGTAGTGTTCTATTGTTCATATGTACCACATCTTCTTTATCCATTCATCTGCTGATGGACATTTAGGTTGCTTTCATGTCCTGGCTATTGTGAACATTGGGGTGCATGTATCTTTTTGAATTATGGTTTTCTCCGGATACCTGCCCAGGAGTGGGATTGCTGGATCATAAGGTAGCTCTATTTTTAGTTTTTTAAGGAACCTCCATACTGTTCTCCATAGTGGCTGTACCAATTTACATTCCGACTAACTAAGGAGGGTTCCCTTTTCTCCACACCCTCTCCACAGCATTTATTGTTTGTAGATTTTTTGATGATGGCCATTCTGACAGGTGTGAGGTGATACCTCATTGTAGTTTTATTTGCATTTCTCTAATAACAAGAGAGGTTGAGCGTCTTTTCATGTGCCTTTTGGCCATCTGTCTTCTTTAGAGAAAAGTAATCAGACTAGGTTCTAACCCTCTGGACCAGATCATATGCCCTGTGATTCCTCTAATGTAGGATTTACCACACTGTTGTGGCTGCTTGGTCCTGTCGTCTGATGATAGGACCATGTGTGTTTTCCTCACCATTGTATTCCCAGCATCTAGTGCAGTATCTGTTCTCATTAAATATTTGATGAATAAATGGATATATGAAAGGAAACTTACAGGGAACATTAAAAAGGTAAAAACAGAAAAGTATACAATGAATTTTGCAATAAAGGTGTTCATGATCTTAGTGAGCAACAGTAATTGTGACATCAGAAAAAATGACAATATCAAGAGTTGGTATAATAGGAAAGTTGCTGGTATTTTATGAAAAAGTGAATGTAGTGGCCATGATTTTCTCCATTTTGCCCTCATGCAGAGAGAGCCCAGGGACGAGGACTTCACATTCCTCTGTCTTTGGGGCTTGAGACTCTCTAGACAGAATAACTAGGGAACAAAGTCCTGGTAAAAATAAATGAATGTTTCTGTTAGAGGTACTCACTGTGAGCAAAATACTCTTGGGAGGAGGGTTCATTTCTTGGGGAGGGTCAGGGAAGGCTTCATGGAAGCAGTAATGATCAAGTGGAGCCTCAGAGTTTGGGAGGACTTCTAAACAGGGCTGGATGAAGAAGGCATAATACTTAGTCTGTATTCAGGAGAATGGTTTTGTCTCAGTTCTGTCACTAAACTAGCTCTATCCTCAGGCATGTCATGTGAAGCCTAATCTGGATGTTTTCTCATCCAGAAAGTAAGGTAAGAAAGTCTTCTAAAGCTGTTAATCTTCTCTGAATCTGGATAGAGAGGCTGGAATGTTGGGAGAAATGCAAGTCGGTTCAGTTTGGCAGCACCAAAAGAGAGGGACAGCAGAATGGTAAGAATGGCTTTACTCCATTATTTACTGTCTTTTAGTAACTTGCAAGACTGTATCAGAGTCATTAAGTAGGTATCTTATACACGCACACACCCTAGCAGCGCTTAGTTCATCTGTGACACTAGCATAAGATTAAGTAGAATCATGTCTGATGTCACCAGTCAGTAGTGAAGTACTTAAGATCAGTATCCACATAGTCTTCATCTTGATATCTCCAATAGCACGGAGACTTTTACACAACGGGTACTTAATAGGTAGGTATGTGTTGAGTAGATGGGTGAATGGATAAATGGGGGTTTTTTTGGAATCAGTTCAAAGTGTTTTCAGGTTGACCTCTAAGTAATTCAAAATATAATAGTCAGTGGCCCATTCCCTGCTTTCTCTATTTTTAGAGGAGAACATCTCTTATAGAACGCATCCTTTGCATGTCACTGTGAGTTCTCACTCTGTGCTTACTTCTCAACAGACCAGAGTCCATTCTCTTAATTCTTATATTTAACTTCCGTTTAGTCAATGGAAGTGAATGGGCTATCATCAGACAGCAGCTGTCTTTAAGCAGTGAAGCAGAGAAATTCAAAACGCTAGCAACAAGCCTAACAGAAAGAACCTGGCTTCAGAATGAATTTTTTAAATTATCCTTGTTTACATAGACTATTTATCAATGACTTAAAAACTGTTAATGGGCAAATGAGCAGAAGGTCTTTCCAATGCCAGTCCTTCATTGAGTTTATTATAAGATAATGTTATTTGACTAAAGTAGAAGTCAGGAAGTTAAGGTTTTTCACAGCCAACACTAATGCAAATACATTAACATTACCACAGGAGTCTGCAAACAATTCACTATCAAAAGGATTATGTATTAAAGCACCATTCACGAAGCACTGCAAAGCAAAAATGTGCCTTTTTGGGCTTCCCTGGCAGCCTGGCGGCGCAGTGGTAGAGAGTCCGCCTGCCGATGCAGGGGACATGGGTTCGTGCCCCAGTCCGGGAAGATCCCACATGCCACGGAGCGGCTGGGCCCGTGAGCCATGGCCGCTGAGCCTGCGCGTCCGGAGCCTGTGCTCTGCAGCAGGAGAGGCCCGCGTACCGCAAAAAAAAAAAAAAAAAATTTGCCTTTTTAAGGTATACCTGTAGTTCCTGGAAGGGGGGGGGCCCCGGTTACCCAAAAAAAAAAAAAAAAAAAAATTTGCCTTTTTAAGGTATACCTGTACTGCTCATTAACAAACACATGGCCATCCAAATGAGAACGATGAGAAGTCGTCACTGACTGGAGTCTGATCACCACTGCATTAGTCTACTCAGGCTGCTATCACAAAATACCATAGACTATATGGCTTAAACCACGGAAACTTATTTTCTCCCAGTTCTGGAGGCTAGAACTCCCAGACCAAGGTCCAGCAGAGTCAGTTGCTAGTGAGGGCTCTCTTCCCTGGCTTACAAATGGCTGCCTTCTCGCTGTGTCCTCAAATGGCAGTGAGAGCAGGCTTTGTGGTGTCTTTTATATAGGCACTGATCCCTGCATGAGTGCCCCTCACTTCATGACCTCACTTAACTCTAATTACCTCTCAAAGGCTCCATCTCCAAATCCTACCCCACTGAGGGTTAGGGCTTCAACATATGAATTTGGAGGGACAAATAACATTCAGTCCATAACAACCACTAACTTATCAACTATGGCATAGAAAAGGTGAAAATCATCACTGATTTTCTTGAAATTATCTCCGGTCTACCAGGAAGCAAGAACACAGTTTATATACACCGCTCTCATCTGCTATAAGATTTTCAGAGGTTCACAGTGAGACTCCCTCATCACAGAGATCAAAGACTTTCATCACTGGGCTTCCCTGGTGGCGCAGTGGTTGAGAGTCCGCCTGCCGATGCAGGGGACCCGGGTTCGTGCCCCGGTCCGGGAAGATCCCACATGCCGCGGAGCGGCTAGGTCCGTGAGCCATGGCCGCTGAGCCTGCGCATCCGGAGCCTGTGCTCCACAACGGGAGGGGCCACAGCAGTGAGAGGCCCGCGTACCGCAAAAAAAAAAAAAAAAGACTTTCATCACTGAGACATATTCTTTGAAATTCACACAGGCAATAACATCCTGTCAGTTCCTAATTAAACCTCACCCTTCCCCAGTTCTCTTCTTCCACTGTCATTTTACTGGTCCTAACCACCATCAACTGTAGTAATGGCCTACTATAGTAATCTATGAATTGCTGTTTCCCCCACTTCCCATCTTGCTTTCCTTCCATCCATTCTCTACAGAGCAGTCGGTGATTTTAAACACCACTGGAAACCCTTCAATGCCGTCTGTTGCTCTTAGGATAAAGGCCAAAACTTTACTGGCAACCTCCACTTTCAGCCATGATGGAGTAACAGGGATCAGATGTAACTCTGCCTTATAAAGGAGGCCAAAATTATGAAAATGGTTTTCAAACATTTAAACAATAGGCAGCACAGGATAGTAATCTGAGAGAAGGGAAACAAATGACTTGAGCCCTCCAGCTGTCACAGCTTACTCTCTGGAAAGTTTCTAGGACACAGCACAGGAACAGTGAACCCAGGGCATGTAGGTCTTGCTAAATTGAGACAAACTTCAGGTTTTGGGGAGGCCTAGGCACCTAGAATTTGAAGCACAGAGTACCAGAGAGGAGAAAGCTGCACAAAAACTGAGCTCTGCAGATGTGCAGAGGGTTCCCCTCAAGAATCCAACTAAGTACTGACTGACCAGCTTACATGTGGCAGGAAACTACCAAGGTCAAGTAAAGGACCGCCGGAAAGAGTCAGAACAATCTCCCGAGCTCACACAGGAACTAGCAGCGTTCATGTTCCCACTAGGCAGATTGAAAAGACTTCCTAACACTGGGCATTAGTAGAATCCTCAGGAGATTTTTGTCTCACTAGCGCAACAAAATTGGGCCTGGAATAAAGGCTGTTCTGGACCTATCTAACAGAGCTTAACAGCAATCCTGAAAAAAATTCAATTGCTTTTAAGTCACTTAATTGCATCCCAGAACAAAGCCCAAAAATATATAAAGAAATACAGGGACTTCCCTGGTGGCCCAGTGGTTGAGAATCTGCCTTCCAATGCAGGGGACGTGGGTTTGATCCCTGGTCAGGGAACTAAGATCCCACATGCCAACTAAGCCCATGCACCACAACTAGAGAGAACCCTGTGAATGGCAATGAAGAGCCTATAGGCTGCAATGAAAGATCCCGTGTGCTGCAACTAAGACCTGATGCAGCCAAAAATAAATAAATTAATTAATTAAAAAAAAAAAAAAAAAAAGAAATACAAAAAAATTTCCAATACCCAACAATGTAAAATTAACTTTGTCATCAAATCAAAAATTACCAGGAATGCAAAGAACAAGAAAATACATCTCATTTGAGAAGAAAAATCAATCCATAGAAACAGAAGCAGAAAAGATCCAAATGATAAAATTAGTTAACAAGGATAATAAAACAGCTATTCTAAATATATATGCTCAAGAAGGTAGAGACAGGGGACTTCTCTCGTGGTGCAGTTGTTAAGAATCCGCCTGCCAATGCAGGGGGCACAGGTTCGATCCCTCGCCCAGGAAGATCCCACATGCTGCAGAGCAACTAAGCCTGTGCACCACAACTACTGAAGCCCGCGTGCTGCAACTACTGAAGCCTGTGCACTCCAGGGCCCACGTGCCACAAATACTGAGGCTGAGCACTGCAACTACTGAAGCTGCGTGCCTAGAGCTCGTGCTCCACAGCAAGAGAAACCACCGCAATGAGAAGCCCGTGCACCACAACAAAGAGTAGCCCCCACTCACCGCAACTAGAGAAAGCCCGCGTGCAGCAATGACGACCCAACGCAGCCAAAAATAAAAAAGAAATGAAGGAAACAATAACAAAGATCAATCAAACTAAAAGCTGGTTCTTTGAAAAGATAAACAAAATTGATAAACCTTTAGCCAGCCTCATCAAGAAAAAAAGGAGAGGACTCAAATCCATAAAATTAGAAATGAAAAAGGAGAAGTTACAACTGACACCACAGAAATACAAAGGATCATAAGAGACTACTATAAGCAACTATATGCCAATAAAATGGACAACCTGGAAGAAATGGACAAATTCTTAGACAAGTACAACCTTCCAAGACTGAACCAGGAAGAAATAGAAAACATGAACAGACCAGTCACAAGCACTGAACTTGAAACTGTGATTTTAAAAATCCCAACAAACAAAAGTCCAGGACCTGGTGGCTTCACAGGCGAATTCTACCAAACATTTAGAGAAGAGCTAACACCTATCCTTCTGAAACTTCCAAACAATTGCAGAGGAAGGAACACTCGCAAACTTATTCCATGAGACTACCATCACCCTGATACCAAAACCAGACAAAGATACCACAAAAAAAAATTACAGGCCACTAACACTGATGAATATTAATGCAAAAATTGTCAACAAAATACTAGCAATCCAAATCCAGCAATACATTAAAAGGATCATACACCATGATCAAGTGGGATTTATCCCAGGGATACAAGGATTTTTCAATATCCACAAATCAATCAGTGTGATACACCACATCAACATATTGAAGAATAAAAACCACATGGTCATCTCAATAGATGCAGAAAAAGCTTTTGACAAAATTCAACATCCATTTAAGATTAAAAACTCTCCAGAAAGTGGGTGTAGAGGGAACCTACCTAAACATAATAAAGGCTATATATGACAAACCCACAGCTAACATCATACTCAATGGTCAAAAGCTAAAAGCATTTCCTCTAAGATCAGTAACAAGACAAGGATGTTCACTCTCGCCACTTTTATTCAACATAGTTTTGGAAGTACTAGCCACAGCAATCAAAGAAGAAAAAGAAAAGAATCCAAATTGGAAAAGAAGAAGTAAAACTGTCACTATTTGCAGATGACATGATACTACACATAAAAAGTCCTAAAGACGGTACCAGAAAACTACTAGAGCTCATCAGTGAATTTGGTAAAGTTCAGGTTACAAAATGAATACACAGAAATCTGTTGCATTTCTATACACTGACAACAAGAGATCAGAAAGAGAAATTCAAGAAACAATCCCAGGACTTCTCTGGTGGCCCAGTGGTTAAGACTCTGTGTTCCCAAAGCAGGGGGGGTCCAGGTTTGACCCTGGTCAGGGAACTAGATCCCGCATACCATAACTAAGAGCCCGCATGCCACAACTAAAGGTCCCACATTGCCACAACTGAAGGTCCCGCATGCTGCAACTAAAGATCCTGCATGCCACAACGAAGATCCCACACGTGGCAATGAAGATCCTGTGTGCCACAACTAAGACCCAGAGGAGCCAAATAAATTAATTAATTAAAAAATAAGAAACAATTCCACTTGCCATCGCATCAAAAAGGATAAAATACCTAGGAGAAAACCTACCTAAGGAGACAAATGAACTATCCTCTGAAAACTATAAGAGCACTGATGAAAGAAATTGAAGATGACACAAACAGATGGAAAGACATACCATGTTCTTGGATTGGAATTATCAATATTGTCAAAATGACTCTACTACCCAAGGCAATCTACAGATTCAATTCAATCCCTATCAAATTACCAATGGCATTTTTTCACAAAACTAGAACAAAAAATCTTAAAATCTGTATGGAGACACAAAAGACCCCGAATAGCCAAAGCAATCTTGGGGAAAAAAAACGGAGCTGGAGGAATCAGGTTCCCTGACTTCAGATTATACTACAAAGCTATAGTCATAAAAACAGTATGGTACTGGCACAAGAACAGAAATATAGATCAATGGAACAGGATAGAAAGCCCAGAAATAAACCCACACACTTATGGTCAATTAATATACGACAAAAGAGCCAAGATTATACAATGGTGGAATGACAGTCTCTTCAACCAATGTTGCTGGGAAAACTGGACAGCTACATGTAAAACAATGAAATTAGATGCAGCACATGGGCTCCTGATTTGTGGCATGTGAGCTTAGTTGTGGTATGCAAAGTCTTAGTCGCAGCATGCATGTGGGGTCTAGTCCCCTGACCAGGGATCAAACCCAGGCCCCCTGCATTGGGAGTGTGGAGTCTTATCCACTGTGCAACCAAGGAAGTCCCACCCCCACATATTTTAATTCTATTCTGTTTTCTAATACTCAACAAGCAATAGTGTTTTAAATAGTCAGTGTTTGCTTAGGTTTATTTATATATTTACCATATTGCCCTCCATTCTTTCTTGCACCTTACATCTTCTCTTTGGGATGACAAGCTTATGACTAAACCATGTCCCTTACAGTTTTCTTTTCTGAGGGTCTGCTGGAGGCCGTATCTCTGTTTTTGTTCATAGATAGCTATGTGATTTGTTTTGCCATGTAACTTTGAAAGAGTGTATTTTCAAAATTCAGTGACATTGCATAAAAAGGAATAAAATACCTTTTATTCCTTTATTCATCCATTATTTATAAGAACAATGTTTCCTAGTTCTTATGTCAGAAAAAATGAAGGACAGAAATAAAATTGGTTGTAAAACCTATCTCAATAAGTAATACTGGGGGACTTTCCTGGTGGTCCAGTGGTAAATAATCTGCCTTCCAGTGCAGGGGAAATAGGTTCGATCCCTGGTTGGGGAATTAAGATCCCACATGGTGTGGGGCAACTAAGCCCGCACACCACAACTGCTGAGCTTGCACGCCTCAACAAGAGAGCCCACATGCCACATACTATGGAGCCCACGTGCTCTGCACCGCACACGCCACAACTACAGAGCCTGCGCACCCTGGAACCCATGTGCCACAACTAGAGAGAGAAAACTCGCACACCACAACTAGAGAGAAGCTCAGTGCCACAATGAAGAGCCCACGCACTGCAATGAAAAATCCCACACGCCTCAACGAAGACCCCACATGCCTCAACGAAGACCCCGTGTGCTGCAACTAAGACCCGACACGGCCAAAAAAACCCAAAAAACAAAATAAATAAATATTAAAAAGAAAAATAATACTGGGACTTTCCTGGTGGCACAGTAGTTAAGACTCCGTGCTCCCAATGGCAGGGGGCCTGGGTTTGATCCCTGGTCAGGAAACTAGATCCCACATGTGTGCTGTACCTAAGAGTTTGCATGCCACTACTAAGGAGCCCGCAAGCTGCAACCAAGGAGCCCATTTGCTGCAACTAAGACCTGGTGCAACCAAATAAATAAATATTTTTAAAAAATGAAATAAGAACATTTTTTAACCCCAAACACAAAAATAAGCTCAAAATAGATTAAAGATCTAAATGTGAGACCAGACACTCTAAAACTCTTAGAGGAAAACATAGGCAGAACACTCTCTGACAAATCACAGCAGTATTTTTTTCCATCCATCTCCCAGAGTAATGGAAATAAAAACAAAAATAAACAAATGGGACCTAATTAAACTCAAAAGCTTTTGCACAGCAAAAGAAACCATAGACAAGATGAAAAGACAACCCACTGATTCAGAGAAAATATTTTCAAATTATCTGACTAACAAGGGATTAGTCTCCAAAATTTACAAACAGCTCATGGAGCTTAATATCATCAAAGCAAACAACCCAATAAAAAAATGGGCAGAAGACCTAAATAGACATTTCTCCAAAGAAGACATACAGATGGTCAATAGGCACATGAAAAGATGTTCAACATCACTAATTATTATAGAAATGCAAATCAAAACTACAATGAGGTATCACCTCGCACCAGTCAAAATTGGTGTCATCAAAAAATCCACAAACAATAAATGCTGGAGAGGGTGTGGAGAGAAGGGAACCCTTCTACACTGTTGATGGGAATGTAAATTGGTACAGCCACTGGGGAGAGCAGTATGGGAGGTTTCTTTAAAAACTAAAAGTAGAGCTACCATATGATCTTGCAATCCCACTCCTGGGCATATATCCAGAGAAAAACATGGTCCAAAAGGAAACATGCACCCCATTGTTCATTGCAGCACTATTTACACTAGCAAAGACATGGAAGCAACGTAAATGTCCATTGACAGGAATGGAAGATGTGGCACATATATACAATGGACTATTACTCAGCCATTAAAAAGAATGAAATAATGCCATTTGCAGCAACATGGGTGGACCTAGAGATTGTCATACTGAGGGAAGTAAGTCAGGCAGAGAAAGGGAGATATATGATATCCTTTATATGCAGAATCTAAAAAGAAACGATACAGATGAACTTATTTACAAAACAGAAACAGATTCACAGACTCAGAGAATGAACTTATGGTTACTGGGGGGAAGGTTGGGTGGAAAGGATAGTTAGGGAGTTTGGGATTGACATGTACACACTGCTATATTTAAAATGGACAACCAACAAGGACCTACTGTATAGCACAGGGATTATGCTCAATATTATGTAACAACCTAAATGGGAAAAGAATTTGAAAAAGAATAAATACATATATAAAAAATAAGAAAGGCAAAAAAGAAACAAAAAAAATTTGACAAGTTAGATAAAGTGGACAAATTCCTTGAATAGAAACTATCAGAGCTCATTGAAGAAAAAAATAGATAACTTGAATTTTTGTTTTTTTGTATATTGGGTTTTTACCCTGTAACCTTGGTGAACATTCTAATCATTTTTTAATGGGTTCCTTGAGATCTTCTATATAAAAGATCATATCATTCACAAATAGGGAAAGTTTCACTTCTTCCTTTACAGTGTTGCTCCAGTTAGGACACCTAATACAATGCTGAAAAGCAGACTTCTTGTCTTCTTTCTGACTTTAGGAGGAAGCATCCAGTCTTTCACCGTTTAGTATTCCGTCAGCTGTGGGGCTGCCCCTCAGTGAAGTGGTATGCCCACAGTCACGCCGAGATGACAGTGGTTTTGGTAGAGTTGTCTTCCTGTCTTTCCTTGAACACACCTGGGGTTAAACTTCACTAATTTCCAGCCGATTGCTCTCGTTTTTAATTTATGCCTGGGCATAAATTTCTGTTCAGATTACTCCAATCAAGCCTCACTTGAAGGGATAGTTTCAGAGGTCAGTGTTCGATATTTGTTCTGACTCCAGGGGGGTTTCTCCTGCTGCCTTATTTCTGGTTCTCTTCGGAAAATTAACCAGCCTACAGTTTAGCATGTATCTTGAATCTCCTTCCAAATGTTTTTCACCAAAACATGCACTGTCCTTGTGAATGCTCTTAGGCTTGGTCTTCTCCATGCTCTGCTGCAAATGAAGTCAGTTCCTTCTGAAAGAGATTAGTAGTTATCTTTTTGTCCGGCTCAGCGGCCATGGCTCACGGGCCCAGCCGCTCCGCGGCACGTGGGATCCTCCCGGACAGGGGCACGAACCCGTGTCCCCTGCATCGGCAGGTGGACTCTCAACCACTGCGCCACCAGGGAAGCCCAGTAGTTATCTTTTTTTATGACCTGCTTCTGCTGCCAGAGATAATCTCTGAGACGGGCCTCTGAAGCTGGGTGGGGCATGATGGCAAGCTTCTCTCCAAATAACACCTCCATTCTAGGAGCCGGGTGCTCGTGGGGGTGTGGGGGGCAGTTGCGTGGGGTCCTCTTGGCTTGCCTCTCCTGGCACGGAACCACTGCTTTATGAACGAGGGCAAGGATGATCAGGATCCCAGAGTTCTCAGCATGTCACACCCAAGGTAGAGCCTACATTCCATGAGCAGGAACTGGGCAGAAGGGAGTCCCCACCTTTCAACCATACTCAAGGACATAGCCTCAGAAGAGGTAGTTGGGGGCAGGGTGAGAAATGCTGATGTTTTGCTCCACCCAGAAAGTCCTCCCACTGGGAGCTGGGGGAATAGGGAGCCCTGCAGCTATCTGGAGTGCAGTCTCTGCCTTGCTGAGTTGGGAAGAAGGAGAGAGTGGTCTTGGTTCAGTATCATAGACTCGCCTTTCTTACTCAATTTTCATACGTTTTCTTGAATAGATGTTTCTTCATTTGTTGTTTGTGCTTAGCATCATTCCTAGAGGCTTTAACTCGTTGGGTTTTTAAAAATAATTTTCACCAATTTCATTGGTGAGTGGGTCAGTGAAGCTCCTCACACTAACATGGAATCTCCAGCTGTTTAAATTTTTAAATGTAAGTTTTTGTGCAAAAATGCAACGGTCCATATTTAATATAAGCATAAGAGTCTTTGTACCATGTTTGCATTTGATAAAAATAATAATTAAATGGGAATTCCCTGGCGGTCCAGTGGTTAGAATTCTGCGCTCTCACTGCTGCGGGCCCAGGTTCAATCCCTGGTTGGGAAGCTAAGATCCTGCAAGCCACGCAACGAGGCCAAAAAAGAAAAAAAAAAAGAAAAGTATAAAAAATTTTAAAATATACATTATATATAATATGTATAATAAAAAATTTTTTCTAATTTAGATTAGGGTTTTTGAAGGTATTATATGCATGAAATAGTAAGAAATATATTTTTCTTTTATCTTTTGTTGTCCCTTAGTCCTTTGTGTTCCACTTTTTCTGATTACATGTGTTTACAAATATTAATCTTTTTTTTTTTTTTTTTTTGCTGTACGCAGGCCTCTCACCATTGTGGCCTCTCCCGTTACGAGCACAGGCTGCAGACACGCAGGCTCAGTGGCCATGGCTCACGAGCCCAGCCGCTCTGCAGCATGTGGGATCTTCCCGGACCGGGGCACGAACCCGTGTCCCCTGCATCGGCAGGCAGACTCTCAACCACTGTGCCACCAGGGAAGCCCACAAATATTAATCTTAATAGAAAAAGGGTTTGTATTTTTTTTAAATCGGAGAACATCAAAACCTTCCTTCAACTGGGATTAAGCATTACTCCAAATACACATGTTGGTATGATTAGTTTTTTATTACATATTAAGACTACAGGAAAGTGACTTACTAACTACATTGCAACCAGTTCTTTAAACAAAAGAAACTGGATTGGATTTAGAACTGCTTCTTCTGAACTTTGAAGTCACAACCTAACTGTCATCGCACTCATTGTTTATCTAGCTATATATGCTATTAAGGTGCATGCCCTAAGTGCTTTGTGTACATGTGTTTTATTAAAGTAGATGATTAACTTAGTGGGCATACCCAAATCCCATTCTTTATAAACAATTTTTTTTTGGCTAACTGGCAAACAATATTTATAATTCATCACCTAGTTTATTAAGCACCCACTTTGTGTTAGGTGCTCTGCTTTTGAGATTTACACAGCAATAAAAATTAAGATGAAGATATGTGAAGATTCCACAAGTAGTAGAAGTACAAATTATTTATTCTGGATGCTTGGGCCATTCATCCTTGGCTTTTCAAAACAGTAGGGCACATGGGGCTTCCCTGGTGGTGCAGTAGGTTGAGAGTCCGCCTGCCGATGCAGGGGATGCGGGTTCGTGCCCCAGTCCGGGAAGATCCCACATGCCGCAGAGCGGCTGGGCCCGTGAGCCATGGCCACTGAGCCTGAGCGTCCGGAGCCTGTGCTCCGCAACAGGAGAGGCCACAACAGTGAGGCCTGCGTACCGGAAAAAAAAAAAAAAAAAAAAACTAGGGCACATAATACAACAGGAATAAGAATGATTTATTAAATACATACTATATGCTAAACAATTAGTTTATTTTCTAAATTAATTTTTATTGGTGTATAGTTGCTTTACAATGTTGTGTTAGTTTCTACTGTACAGCAAAATGAATCAGCTATACGTATACATATATCCCCTCTTTTTTGGATTACCTTCCCATTTAGGTCATCACAGAGCATTGAGAAGAGTTCCCTGTGCTATGCAGTAGGTTCTCACTAGTTATCTATTTTATACATAGTATCAATAGTGTATATATGTCAATCCCAATCTCCCAATTCATCCCAGCCCCATAAACAATTAGTTTAACTAACATACACTTTAATAATGCTTAACTATCTAATATCTCAATCTTTATAACAGAGCTATGAGGCAATTACTGTTATCCTATTTTGCAGGCAAGGAAACTAGAGAAATTAAGTAAATAACCCAAAGCTGTGTGGTGGAGCTAGTATTTAAATGTAAGTCTTGTGACTCCAAAGCTCATTGTCTTAACTGTAAAATCAAGGTCCTAATTCAATAGTACACACAATCGGACAAACACTTGAACAACTCTCAAATAATAAGTACCTAACATTGAGTGAATTTGATAATCTACGACAGGAAATGTTGTCGACAATAATACAGACATATCCTTGGAAATACATGTTACACTAGTAATGATCAAACTCTTCGTATTAGAAATCTTATGTAACAAAATAAAGGTGATCAAAATATGGCAATAAATATGTCCTGAAGTCATCTATCACATATATCACTTATATCGAGCACATGTATTTCAAAGTTTTCACTACACAATGATGTGCTTTTAAGATAAGAGTCTTGTGGGACTTCCCTGGTGGTCCAGTGGTTAAGAATCTGCCTTCCAATGTAGGGGATACGGGTTTGATCCCTGGTCAGGGAACTAAGATCCCACATGCTGTGGGGCAAATAAGCCTGAGTGCCACAACTAGGGAGAAGCCCACGCACCGCAACAAAGATTCCACGTGCCACAACTCAGCCAAAAAAAAAAAGCATAAGCAAATCTACATTACACTTTTTTTTTACACTTTTTAAAAAAAGTCTTGTAAAGCAACTATACTCCAATAAAAATTTTAAGAATAAATAAATAAAAATGTATTAAAAAAAGATAAAAGTCTTACAGGGAATTCCCTGTTGGTCCAGTGGTTAGGGAAAAAAAAAATAGGAGTCTTGCAAAGCTTTTTTTTTCAGCCACGCCTTGTGGCTTGTGGGATCTTAGTTCCCCAACCAGGATCGAACCCGGAGCCCTAGCAGTGAGAGTGCTGAGTTTTAACCACTGGACCACCAGGAAATTCCCAGTATTCTTTTTTTTATTAAGATATAATACACATATGAAAAAGTTTACCCTTAAAGCACACAATTCAACAGTTCTTAGTATATTCACCATGTTGTGCAACCATCACCACCTGTGTAATTTCAGAACATTTTCATCACTCTCAAAAGAAATCTCATACCAGTTCCCCTCTCCTCCCCTCCCCTGGATAATCTACTTTCTATCTCTATGGATTAGCCTATTCCAAACATTTCATATAAATGGAATTGAAACAGGAGGGAAGGGGGCAGGGCACAACTTTTAAAAGAATGACATAGCCCAAGGACATGACATAAACAGATTAGAACCAAACGGGTCCAAGATGGCAGACATCGACTTCCACTAGAGCTTGAGCCTCAGTATATGTTCATTGTAACACATCAGCAAGCTAAATGACACACCCACAGGTACCATGACAGTTCCAAGGCCGACCATAATGGTCAAAAAGTGGGCAGTGGCCCAATTTCTGGAAATCTCCACCCCTTCCCCAAAATAACTGGAATACTCCTTTCACTCATTAGCCTATGAAATTACCCACACCTATAAAAACTGACAACACCATACCCTGGGGCCACTCTCGCCTTCTGAGATGGCCCACACTTTGTGCAGTGTGTTTCTCTCTAAATAAATCCACTTCTTACCTATCACTTTGTCTCTCACTGAATTCTTTCTATGATGAGACATCAAGAACCTGAACTTCATTAAGTCCTGAGACAGGTGTGTGATCTCAGTGAGTTCAAGTCCCAACCTGGGTTTTGGCTGGGTAAGAGTCCCAGCATGTGGGCTCAAGTCCCAATCTGAGTTACATGGTTTCAGAATCATATGATACATGGGATCTTTTGCATCTGGTTTCTTTTAGTTAGCATAATGTTTTCGAAATTCTTCCATGTTGCAGCATGTATCAGTACTTTGTTCCTTTCTTTGGCTAAATATTTCATTGTATCAATATATCACATTTTGTTTATCCATTCATCAGTTCATGAATATTTGAGTTGATTTCCCATTTTTAGCTATTATAAATAATGCTTCTATGAACATTTGTATACAAATTTCTGGTGGATACGTGCTCTCAATTTTCCTTGGTAAATTTTTGGACTAGAATTGCTGAGTCATATAGTAACTCTTTTTTTTTAAGGTTTCTTTTTACGAATTTTTGAATTTTATTTTTTTTTTATACAGCAGGTTATTATTATTATTCTTTTTTTAGCAGGTTATTATTAGTTATCTATTTTACACATATTAGTGTATACATGTCAATCCCAATCTCCCAATTCATCCCACCACCACCACCACCACACCCTCTCTTTCCCCCCTTGGTGTCCATATGTTTGTTCTCTACATCTGTGTCACTATTTTTGCCTTGCAAACTGGTTCATCTGTACCATTTTTCTAGGTTCCACATATATGCGTTAATATACGATATTAGTTTTTCTCTTTCTGAGTTACTTCACTCTGTATGACAGTCTCTAGATCCATCCACTTCTCTACAAATGACCCAATTTCGTTCCTTTTTATGGCTGAGTAATATTCCATTATGTATATGTACCACTTCTTCTTTATCCATTCATCTGTTGATGGGCATTTAGGTTGCTTCCATGACCTGGCTATTGTAAATAGTGCTGCAATGAACATTGGGGTGCATGTGTCTTTTTCAATGATGGTTTTCTCTGGGTATATGCCCAGTACTGGGATTGCTGGGTCATATGGTAGCTCTATTTTTAGTTTTTTAAGGAACCTCCATACTGTTGTCCATAGTGGCTGTATCAATTTACATTCCCACCAACAGTGCAAGAACGTTCCATTTTCTCCACACCTTCTCCAGCATTTGTTGTTTGTAGATTTTCTGATGATGCCCATTCTAACTGCTGTGATGTGATACCTCATTGTAGTTTTGATTTGCATTTCTCTAATAATTAGTGATGTTGAGCAGCTTTTAATGTGCTTCTTGGCCATTTGTATGTCTTCTTCGGAGAAATGTCTATTTAGGTCTTCTGCCCATTTTTGGATTGGGTTGTTTGTTTTTTTAATATTGAGCTTCATGAGCTGTTTATATATTTGGGAGATTAATCCTTTGTCCATTGATTTGTTTGCAAATATTTTCTCCCATTCTGAGGGTTGTCTTTTCGTCTTGTTTGTAGTTCCCTTTGCTTTGCCTTTAAGATTCATTAGGTCCCATTTGTTTATTTTTGTTTTTATTTCCATTACTCTAGGAGGTGGATCGAAAAGATCTTACTGCGATTTACGTCAAAGAGTGTTCTTCCTATGTTTTCCTCTAAGAGTCTTAAAGTGTCTGGTCTTACACTTAGGTCTCTAATCCATTTTGAGTTTGTTATTGTGTAGGGTGTTAGGGAGTGTTCTAATTTCATTCTTTTACATGTAGCTGTCCAGTTTTCCCAGCACCACTTACTGAAGAAACTGTCTTTTCTCCATTGTATATCCTTGCCTCCTTTGTCATAGATTAGTTGACCATAGGTGTGTGGGTTTATCTCTGGGCTTTCTATCCTGTTCCATTGATCTATATTTCTGTTTTTGTGCCAGTACCATATTGTCTTGATTACTGTAGCTTTGTAGTATAGTCTGAAGTCAGGGAGTCTAATTCCTCCAGCTCCGTTTTTTTCCCTCAAGGTTGCTTTGGCTATTCTGGGTCTTTTATGTCTCCATACAAATTTTAAGATTTTTTTGTTCTAGTTCACTGGTGATTTGACAGGGATTGTATTGAATCTGTAGATTGCTTTGGGTAGTATAGTCATTTTCATAATATTGATTCTTTCAATCCAACAGCATGGTATATCTCTCCATCTGTTTTTGTCATCTTTGACTTCTTTCATCAGTGTCTTACAGTTTTCTGAGTACAGGTCCTTTACCTCCTTAGAGGCAGGCGGACTCTCAACCACTGCGCCACCAGGGAAGCCCTCCCTCTTTTTCTTGATGAGACTGGCTATGGTTTATCAATTTTGTTTAACTCCTCAAAGAACCAGCTATTAGTTTGATTGATCATTGCTATTGTTTTCTTTGTTTCTATTTCATTTATATCTGCTCTGATCTTTATGATCTCTTTCCTTCTACTAACTTTGGGTTTTGTTTGTTCTTCTTTTTCTAGTTCCTTTAGGTGTAAGGTTTGATTGTTTGTTTGAGATTTTTCTTGTTTCTTGAGGTAAGCTTGCATTGCTCTAAACTTCCCTCTTAGAACTGCTTTTGCTGCATCCCATAGGCTTTGGATCCTAATGTTTTTGTTGTAATTTGTCTCTAGGTTTTGATTTTTTAATTTCCTCTTTGATTTCTTCAGTGATCTCTTGGTTATTTAGTAACATATTGTTTAGCCTCCATGTGTTTGTGTTTTTTACGTTTTTTCCCCTGTAATTCATTTCTAATCTCATAGTATTGTGGTTGGAAAAGGTGCTTGATATGATTTCAATTTTCTTAAATTTACCAAGGCTTGATTTGTGACCCAAGATGTGATCTATCCTGGAGAATGTTCCGTGTGCACTTGAGAAGAAAGTGTAATCTGCTGTTTTTGGATGGAATGTCCTCTAAATATCAGTTAAATCTATACTATGTGTCTCAGCATGTTTCTCCTTGGGTTTATCCTGCCTGGGACTCTCTGCGTTTCCTGGACTTGGGTCCATGTTAGGGAAGTATTTTACTATAATCTCTTCAAATATTTTCTTGGGTCCTTTCTCTCTTTCTTCTCCTTCTGGGACCCCTATAATGCAAATGTTGTTGCATTTAATGTTGTCCCAGAGGCCTCTTAGGCTGTCTTCATTTCTTTTCATTCTTTTTTCTTTATTCTGTTCCATGGCAGTGAATTCCACCATTCTGTCTTCCAGGTCACTTATCCGTTCTTCTGCCTCAGTTATTCTGCTATTGATTCCTTCTAGTGTAGTTTTCATTTCAGTTATTGTATTGTTCATCTCTGTTTGTTTGTTCTTTAATTCTTCTTGGTCCTTGTTAAACATTTCTTGCATCTTCTCAATCTTTGCCTCCATTGTTTTTCTGAGGTCCTGGATCATCTTCACTATCATTATTCTGAATTCTTTTTCTTGAAGGTTGCCTATCTCCACTTCATTTAGTTGCTCCTTCATCTGGTACAAAGTCCTCTGCCTTTTCATTTTGTCTGTCTTTCTGTGAATGTGGTTTTCCTTCCACAGGCTGCAGAATTGTAGTTCTTCTTGCTTCTGCTGTCTGCCCCTTCCATAAAGTAACTCTTATGTTTAACTTTTTGAGGAACTGCCAAATTGTTTTCTAAAGTGATTGCACTCTTTTACATTCCCACCAGCAACATATGAGGGTAAATTTCTCCACATCCTCAAACAAGTATTGTTTTAAATATTATTTTAAATTAGCATACTTTTCTTAACATAGGGAGAAACATTAGTCCAATACTCTGTCAATGACAATAGTACCCCTGATGGATTTGTATTAAATCCTCTGCTAAATACCAGAAATAATGACCCTATCAAAACAACAGTCTGTTCAAAACATATTACAGTGCTACAGTAATCAGAGAGTGTGGTATTGGCATAAAAACAGATACATAGGGCTTCCCTGGTGGCGCAGTGGTTGAGAGTCTGCCTGCCGATGCAGGGGACACGGGTTCGTGCCCCGGTCCGGGAAGATCCCACATGCTGCGGAGCGGCTGGGCCAGTGAGCCATGGCCTCTAAGCCTGCGCATCCAGAGCCTGTGCTCCACAACAGGAGAGGCCACAACAGTGAGAGCCCCGCATACCACACACACACACAAAACCATCACCACCACAACAAAAACAGATACACAGACAAATGGAATAGAATAGACAGCCCAGAATTAAACTCTGTGTATATGGTCAAATGATCTTTGCAAGGGTGCCAAGAGCATACAGTGGGGAAGGATTTACCTTCAATAAATGATGCTGGGAAAACTGTATATCCACATGTGAAATAATGAAAATGGACCCTTACCTTACACTATATACAAAAAGTAACTCAAATGAGTTAAAGACCTAAACATAAGACCTAAAACTATAAAATTCCTAGAAGAAAACATACAGGAAGTGTTTCATGACATCAAATGTGACAATGACATCTTGACTATAATACTAAAAGTACAGGCAAGAAAAGTAGACAAATGGGAATCTATCAAACTTAAATTTTTTTCTGCAAATAAAAGGAAACAATCAACAAAGTGAAAAGGAAACCTGTAGAATGGGGAAAATAATTGCAAATTATATATCTAATAAGGGGTTAATATCCAGAATGTATAAAGAACTCCTACAACTCAACAACAACAAGCAACCCAATTAAAAAATGGTCAAAGGACTTGAATAGTCATTTCTTCCTATACAAATGGCCAAGAAGCACCCGAAAAAATGCTCAACATCATTGATCAACTGGGAAATGCAAATCAAAGTTACAAGGTTTCATCTCATACTCATTAGGATGGCCAAAATTAAAAAAAAAAAAAAGCAAATAACACATGTTGATGAGGATATGGAGAAACTGGAACACTTGCATACTGTTGGTGGAAATGTAAGATGGTGTAGCCATTATGAAAAACAGTATGGAAGTTCCTCAAAAACTTAGAATTACCATATGATCCAGTAATCCCACTTCTTGGTTTATAGCCAAAGAGTTGAAAGCAGGATTTCAAAGAGGTCATTGCAGTATATTTACAATAGCCAAGAAGTGGAAGTAGCCCAAATGTCCATTGACAGATGAATGGATGTTGAAAATATACATACAATGTAATAGTATTCAGCCTTAAAAAAGGAGGAAATCCTGTTACATGCTTCAACATGGAAGAACCCTGAGAACATTTTGCTGAGTGAAATAAGCCAGTTGTAAAAGAAAAAATACTGTATAATTCCACTTATATGAGCTATCTAAAACAGTCAAATTTCTGGAAATAGAAAGTAGAATGGTGGTTGCCAGGGGCTGCAAGTAAAGGGAAATGAGGAGCAGTTGTTTGATGGGTACAGGGTTTTAATTTTGCAAGATTACAGCATTCTACAGATCTGTTATACAACAGTATGAATATAGTTAACACTATGATACTGCACACTTAGAAATGGTTGAGGGTAAATTAATACTGTGTGATTTTGCCAGAATTTAAAAATTTTTTAAATATTTGGAAAACAAAACTTCCATCTGTTCCCACCACCCTTAGCTTATCACTTTGGTCATCAATTACAAAAGGTCTTGACTTTGACATATTGATACATAGGTTGAATTCTTGGAAGATTCCCTCTAATTCTTTGACCTTGATTTTGAAAGTGTGGATACCCTCACTGTCCATAATTGCCCAAGCTAGAAATACTAGGAATCATCTTTGACTCTTCCCTTTTCTTCTCTGACCATGTGTAATCGTGCACCTAGCTCTGTATATTCACTGAGCACTATACATGTCCATTAGTGGGTGCTCAAGAAATACATGTAGAAGGAAGGAAGGGATCTGTTAAATCTTCCCTTTTTTTCCTTCTATTTCTCCTTCAGTAAAAATTAAGTACTATTTTCATTCTCATATCTGTATCTTTCATGGCTTCACTGGTCTCCTTACTTCTAGATTCTTAACCCTTCAATCTTATCTCTACACACTCAGCGGAAACTGCCTTCCTGATCACCTAAGACCCCTCATGATGTAGCCTACCTTATATTCCTCATGTAATCTCCCTTCAGCTCTCCCATCTTTACTCTTATGGACCCTACTCTGTAGCCCTACAGAGCTTTTTATTGCTGAGTACACCATTTTAAGCATGTTATCATGCTTTTACTTATGATATTTCTTCTGCCCGACTGGAAGTCCTCTAATTCCTCCTCTATCAGGTAAACATCTTTAAATGCTCAACTTTAACACAGACCCACAGGGAAGCCTTCTATTTTCCTTCAGACAGAGTCTGATCTTTCTTCTTCTGTGGTCACAGAGAACTCTGCAAATGCTTCTATTATAACACTACTCACACGGCCATGGAATTATTTCTAAACATCTTAGTTGTTCCCACTTGATGGAACTTAAAAATAGGAACAGTGTGCTATTTCCCTTTGTATGTAACAATCCTAGCACACTACTAGCAATGTATTATTTTCTTGATAAATATTTATGTACTTTCAACTTATTTGTATCTTTGAACCTAAAGTGTATTGCTTGGGGGAGGAGGGAAATAAAGTGTATTGTTTGCAGACAGCATACAGTTGGATCATGTTTTTTTGTTTGTTTGTTTGTTTTGGCCATACCATGTGGCTTAGGGGATCTTAGTTCCCCTATCAGGGATTGAACCTGGGCCCTCGGCAGTGAAAGCAGAGTCCTAACCACTGGACCCAGGGAATTCCCTTGATTGGACTTTTTAATCCATTCATGCTTATTGTCTTTACTGATAAAGTAGGATTTCCTTCTGTCATTTTTCCATTTGTTTTCTAAATGTTTTATGTCTCTTTTGTTCCTCTACTCCTTCATTATTGCCTTCTTTTGTGTTAAAATAGGTACTTTATAGTGTGCCATGTTAATTCCCTTTGTTGTTTTACTATATATTTTTTGAGTTATTTTCTTAGTGGTGCTCTGGAGATTATAACTGACATCTTAATGTAAAATAATCTAATTCACATTAATACCAACTTAATTTAAATAATAAAATATTTGCTCCAGTTTAGCTGTGTTCCCTCCCCCTCCCTTGTGTTATTACTGTCATATAAATTCCATCTTTTTATATTAAAAAGCCATCAGTACCGTTTTATAACTATTACTTTATGCATTTGACTTTTTCTTTTTTGGTCACACTGCATGGCTTGCAGGATATCAGTTCCCCAACCAGGGATTGAACCGAGGCCACAGCAATGAAAGTACAGAATCCTAAGCACTAGACCACCAGGGAACTCCCACAGTTGTTTTAAATTGGGAGAATAAAAGAGTGACAAACAAAAATATATTTATATTTTTTTATACTTACCTATGTATTTAACCTTACCTGTGCTCTTCATTAATTTATGTGGACTTGAGTTCCTGTCTCGTGTCATTTCATCTCAGCCTGATGAAGTATTTCTTTTTTTTAAATTTTATTTATTTATTTATTTATTGGCTGCGTTGGGTCTTCGTTGTTGTGTGCAGGCTTTTCTCTAGTTGCGGCAAGTGGGGGCTACTCTTCGTTGCAGTGAATGGGCTTCTCATTGCGGTGGCTTCTCTTGTTGTGGAGCACGGGCTCTAGGCGCACCGGCTTCAGTAGTTGTGGCACACGGGCTCAGCAGTTGTGGCTCGCGGGCTGTAGAGCGCAAGCTCAGTAATTGTGGCACACGGGCTTAGTTGCTCGTGGCATGTGGGATCTTCCCGGACCAGGGCTCGAACCCGTGTCTGCTGCATTGGCAGGTGGATTCTTAACGACTGTGCCACCAGGGAAGTCCCTGATGAAGTATTTCTTGTAAGACAGTTCTGCTAGTGACAATTCTCTCAGTTTTTGTTTATCTGAGAATGTCTTTTTTTTTTTTTTTTTTTTTTTAA